>NW_008616723.1:0-20047 GCF_000691845.1 Merops nubicus
CTCATTGATAAAGATATTGAACAAGACTAGTCCCAAAAATAATTGACTTATTCTTAAATCTAATTAATACATATCAAATAATAAATTAATCAATGATTAATAAATAAGAAATTAACTTATTATTAAAACAAATAATTGGGCAAATTATACTTACTTAAAAAAATACATAGCAGTACTCTATTGATGATATAGTTTTTATTCAAAACCTTTATTTTTCCCAGCAAAATTACTTTAGACTGCTAACTCAAGTATAAAAGTCTGAGCAAACTCCAGTCAAAATGTAAGTCTTGTGTCTTGTCTTCTAAATCCTTTCCCATATATTCACAGATGAACTTCTTATTGCAAACATTAGTTATGAAATCCCAGAACCCATGGTAGCCCATAAGGAAAAATACCTCCATAAAGGTTTTGCTGAAAATTAAAGCATAGCCTATTATTTCCCAGAACAAAGGCCATGATAGCAAAAAAGCCTACAACCACTACTACTGGTCCAAATCCTTTTCTGGAGGTGAGAGATCACTTCTGTTTTGCCACAGCACCACGCAGGCTAATGTGGTGGTTAAACAAGGAAAAGAGTGAACACCACATTCCAACATGAGCCCTGATACAGGTATTCTTGAGCGTGGAATGAAAACAGCAGCCCTGCATGGTTCCCCATGCTTGTTCATCACCTTTCAGACCTGAACTGCTTGGAAAAGGCAGTTACTATCTGGAGTCAATTAAATTTAAGAGCTTTCTAGAAATTACAGGGTGCTGCCATGAAAGAAATGAATTAGGTAATGCCTGGAAGGTTATTAGACACACTTAGTCAAGGAGGTCAGTCTTGTCCGTGAGTGATACAGGTCTTTAAAACAAGAAGGATATTTATGCACCTAAATCTGAATAATTTGCATACACAGAAATTGAGTCTGGAGAAGGGGCTGAGCTTTTATTGCCTAAATCCTCTTTCAGTATCTTAATTATATAAATGCATTAATAGTAAAAAAAAATCTAGATGTGAGTTAAATATCTTTGAGAGGTAAAATGATTCCCACCTTGAACTTATATCACATTACCCAAATAGTAATAAGAATCTGTAAATGATTTTGAGAAAGTCAGACAAAAATTACTGAAAATGGAACCAATTTAATAATTCTTCTTATATCTGCAGTCAAATACTCTATAGTTTTCTTCTCTGGAAAATTGTACCCATTCTAATTTGGAATAATTCAGAGAATCAGTTGAAGTGTCCAGCATATTTTCTTTCACTTTGTAGAATGTTTCATACTAATCTTCTCACTGATTTGTAATGCTTAAATTACTCCTTAACTCATTCACAGGTATCTATTTTATCTTAGTTGATACACAATAAATTCTGGCTTTGTCATCTTTTTCTGGTAGATACAAAAGTACATTAATGTATCCGTAGTTATAAGTTTTATGAGGATCTTTTTTTGTATTTTTTTTTACTTTTACCTGATTTTTAAGAAGATAATCACAAACTTCACATCAGGGTTAAATGTAAGTATGACTGTATGAGCTTCTCTGCTGGATGAGCCACCTATTTATTTACAGAAAACATTTTGTGCAAAATCATGCAGCTGTGAGGTCGTCAGTGCTATCAATTTCCAAACCAGAACTTACCAGTTTTGTACATCCCATTGATATTACATTTTCCTAAGTGTATTACTACCTTGTATTTATCTAAATTAATTCCTTTGCTCTGAGGGAACCTCTTATGACAGAGTATAATCAATCAATCATGCTTCATTTGTAGTAACTCAGCTTGACAAGTCACACTTCTGCATTTGAGTGACCAGATTCACTCCGAATGTTTGCATGTGTGGTATTGCTGCACCTCTGCAGCTCCTTAGTGCCAAGTTCATCATTGCTATTCTTGGCTTACAGTGACAGTAAAAATCAAATTTAGCTATTTCATGCCAAAGAAGGAGACAAAATGAAGGAAAAAAGAAAAATCTCAGGTACTAAAAAAACCTTGCCTACAGATATGGCCTTGATAGCAGAAGTCTTGCCCATGCCAACTGTGCAAAATAAGCATCTTGCCTTAATATGGAATATGCCTGCCCTGTGTAAGGTAGAACTGAAGAATCTTCCCTTGATGTTTGCCTGACAGTGTGTTTTAAGTAAAGAGTTAGCCTAGGCTTAAATTCACTATGAGACATTCTGAGGTGAATCCCTTTCTAGAGGATTAATTCCAGATGACCTGTCATCTACAAGTTCAGGTCTTCCAGTGGTGAATAAAAAGAAAAGGAGTTAACTTCAAGAATACTGCTGGGCACAATGAGGTGCTAGATAAGGTTTGATAACTGTTTTTTTTTTTCTATATCTTCTGCTCTTGGAAAGATTGTGGCTGTATATCTGTACTAATTCTAGGGTCCCTGACAGATAATGTCCCCAAATATAACTGTTAGAAATAATTCTCCCAAGTATAATTGAATTTAGGAGACTTATACAACATAGCATTTAGGAGATTGATACAACATAATATTTTCATGTGCAGAAAAATCAAGATCTTTTATAAGTTCTTACAGAGAAATGTATCACTGGATATCTGAAATGTTAATAATTAAATTTGCTACAACCTTTTTTATTTACTTATTTTTTAACTGTAAATAAAATCTGAGTTTGTGGAACACTGGGGAACACGGATGGTATCTTTTTCTTCAAGTTTTATCTGTTCAGGGTTTTACTAGATTGCACAATGTTCCTGGCTTGATTGACAGACAAATACACACATAAAATTATTGTACTATCACACTATAAACTAGTATCTTCATTATATCTCAAAAGAGAATATGTATTAATGTCATGCTGAAAATTTTAGATTGAAAATGTAAAAAAAAAAAAAAAGACAAGACAAAAAGCTCCCGTTATTTTTCTGAACTTATAAGATATACTGTATAACATTGATATAATGCTAGAAAATGGATGACTGAACTCCAGCACACAGAAATTTATTCAGAACAAATGGTGTCTAACCAAAATATTTGAATTCCTGAATAGTAAAAATGTAAATGCACCGATATACTAAAATGCAGGTCTAAATGGATTAGCCAAGGGATACAAAATAGACTACTGTAAATGTATATATTAGTAATTTGGTCTCTCAAAAAAGTTTTTTAGATTTACATAGATGGTTATTTAATCTACATCTCATGTGATAAGTGGGTGTGAAAGTTCAAATGAACTAAAACTTACTGCTGATTAACAAAAAGCATCTGTGTTTCTGACATAAATACAACAATCTAGTGCTAAAACAATAACTGCTGAGAAATTGATCCTTCTTGAAGCTCATTAATGGAGAATTGTTGTGCAATAGGATGTGGGAAGTACTGCTTGGGAAAATGACAATGACAAACCAAAACTTACTTGTTCCATCATAGTTAACGCTGCAGAGACCTTCTGTGAAATTCTGGGGCTCTGCAGATAATTTTACGTGGTATTAGACCTTCCATGTCATTAATTTAAGAATGAGCCAATAAGATCGTTTAAGGCATAGCCTCAGTACCTTAGCTTAACTTCAGCAATATTGGTATTATCTTTGGCAAGTTAACTGAGGCAAATGTTGTAAAAGGTGTCATTTTAGCTTTCAGAGACTTGAAGAGATCTTGAAGAACTACTTATGCTCAGATGTTCTACAGGCTAATAACACATATAATAGCTGTCATAATATGCAGTAGTCACAGTCATCCAGTTGTGTGTTCCAACCTTAGACTGTATTTCAAATTTAAAACAGATAAATTCAAACTATAAAAGGTGTATTTTTCAGTGCTAGATTAATTAGGTATTGAAACAAATAACCAAGAGGTCATTTGTTAAAGGTGTCTTTAAGGGTTTACATTAGAATTAATTGCATTTAGAAAGCATTTGTTATGGACTAATTAAAAATCAGAGATCAGGGCTGAAACTATCTGGAATGCAATATGCAGAAGTAAAGATCACATCTTGTTTGTAGCAAACCACTAAATAACCTATTATTTTATTTCAGTATTTCCTGATTTTTTTTTCTTTTTTTAATTAACATTAATATGGCAGAGCATTTTTATTTCTTATCCTTACATACTTTTGCAAATTCTTGTGTGCAAAGGTACACAGAACCTAAACTCAAACAGTGTAGTCCTCTGAACAGGCTGGATAACAAACTGGAGTTTATGAGGTAGCATTTGATCAGCTAACTAAAAGAAAACAGCTTTAAAAAATAAGCAGAAAATTACTTAATATAAACAATTGTGTCAGACTTAATTCCAAAGACATACTATAATTAAAGAACTGTTGAGCGTGTTCCCCTGTGTTTCTCTATGCTGGTTTTAGTATTTATTGCAGTGTTTATTCCTAGAATGCATCAGAATTAAAAAGACCTTCTTGCAAGATCTAGTTCTCCTGTTGGTTTCAGATTAAAAATGTTGTCCCATATTTTCTTTTCTTACTCCTTTTCAGTGTACTTTGGTTACAGAAGAACTGTGGGAGGAACTACTAGTAGAATTTTCACCTGAGATGTAGAAATAGACAAAAAGGTATGAGCAAATAATCCCTGGTTGTGCTTACAGGAAAGATGTAAACTACAGAGTTTTAAGGTAAATGACTGGAACATATGTCAAGGTTTCTACCATTCCTTCTTGCTTAAAAGTAAGCCTGTAATGCCTTTAAAAGTCACGGACTGAAAGAAGCAAGTGTCAAAGTTGTCTGGTCAAAGCAACACCAAGCAGAACAATACTGGGCAATAACTATCTAAACTGAGAATATTTTAGATGTAAAATGGATATTTAAATAGAGTTCTGTGCTTTGTTTGAATGTATCTAACCTGTAGATTAAAATGTATGATATGAAAGATGTCATAAATTCAGAGGTGTATGTAATTCTTCATTGGCTTCATTTTTTCTTTTGCAACTGTCCAAGATTGGTGTCAAAGTGCTCCTCTTAGGAAGTTTTCATTGCTGTACAACTGAACAGGGATGAAAGAAGACTTTTCTCTCTCTTCTTCTTCTTTTTTTTTTTTTTTTTTTTTTTTTTTTTTTAATATTTTAAATTTTTTTTTTTTTTTTTTTTTTTAATATATATGTAACACGGGCAAACTGTTAGTCTTCTGCCAAGGGATAGACAATCTTCAGAATGAAATTAGCAGTTTACCTTATGTTCCTAAGGTGTTAATTTTACACCACCTACTTCTCCTCTCACAGAGACACATTGCATGCAGAAAATTCATCTGTTTTAAGATTCTCAGCCCAAACATAAAATTTACTTATCTCAACCAAAATGATTAGTGAATGAAACCAAGCTAGAAAGCACACATTTTAGTTGCCTGCAAGAGCTTTCCCTGAAACGAAGTGCATCATTGAACTAGAAAGAAGGTAGTTTTTCTTGTGGCTGAAGAGAGAGCCTGTTGTTTGTTCAGACAAAGGACTTCATAAAATTAGGTGTTACAGCACCATCTGGTGACTCCTATCTAATATCTTATGAATAAGTACAACATACATTTAGTGGTAGAATTTTTCTTTAATTGGAATAAAGATAATATTTTCTTATTAATGTTAAGTAATAATATTAGAAACTGACAGTACTATTCTGATACTGAGACATACTCACTATTACAATACCTGATTATTCTTGCACCTGTCATAATGCTGCTGTGTTAGCTCTTTGGGGCAGAGACTGATTATTGGTCTATTTATATGGACAGTGAGCCCTAAATCAGAGTCCTAAAGAAAACCAAAATTTATGCACCCAGAGTTTATTTTAGAAAGACAGGTTGGTGCTATGAATTTATAAAGACAAGTTCCATACATGTCATTTTAGTATCTAGAATAAAAACACACCTAAATGATGGTTACAAATCCTTTTCTAACTGTATTCTTCATATATTTTTAGCAGATATGTCACTAGTTGTATGAAGGAGTAAGGAAGGCAATATGAACTCAGTTAATCTGTACAGTCAGCAACAATATTTAATCAAATCTTAGAAAAATTTTGGCTGGAAGGAACCTTTTGGTCAGGTCACACTTCCCCACTTAAAGAAAGCCCCTAGCTTGGCTCTCATCTGGAAGAAAACCAGGTCAGCTGATCCTGCCCACAGAAAGGTGGGATAACATAAAATATGTGCATTTTACCTATTCTGCACTGAAATATCCAGCAATATATGCACAAAACATCAAATAATCATATTGCAAAACATCATGTCTCCGAGCAGCAACATTATAGAATGAAAGCCCTGATGATTTTATATAGTTTTGCTTTCTGAGAACATAATACAGACCAAAAGTTCAGGGAATTGTCAGTGCTTCCTAATTACATTTCTAGTGGTAAATTAGTCTGTGAAAGCTAGTATATCTAAGAAAAACATATTTAACCTTTATGTTTTCATCAGTACCTTTTCTTGGGGCATTAGTCTCAGCAGTGGAAGAAATAATCTTGGGTAAGTTTCCTGTAGGTTTTGCAGATGGAGAACAATATCTGCAGAGTGGGAGAAATGGAAGGAGGGTTCTTGGAATAGAAACAACCTCTCTCCAATTAAAGTAACCATGACATTTGAGACTTAAAAATAACCAGTTTTAGAGGAATGTCAATTAGTTAAGCCTGATACATTTTGTTTCTGTAAGCAAGGCAAAGAAATGTAGTTTATCAGAACTAGTTATGTGGTCAAACACTGGAATAGGTTTCCCAGGAGGACTCTAGAGTCTGTACCTTTGGAGATACTCAAAACAAAACTGGACATGGCCCTGAGTAACTTGCTGTATCTGTTCCTGTCCTGAGAAAGGCAGATGGATTAGGCAATCTGAGGAGATCCTTGCCAACCTCATTCAGTTTGTGATTCTGTCACTTTTCATACTAGGAGTACAAAGTGTAAGGTTGTGAAGATCCTGGAATTTCAAGTTATATCTTTGAACTCAGAAAGAAAGCAACACTGTTCAGGATGATTCCAAGTATGTGGTAATGTTTTAATTAGCTAGCACTTCTTTAACCCTTCTTTGCTGCCTCAGATTCCAGGCTTCCCCTAAACAGATTATCCATTCTTATGTTTTAGTCAGCAAATGTAGCCAGAAGATGTTCCCTCCTTTATAAATCTGATTAACTTTTCTTGAGGAAGTAGTTTATCCACTTCAGTTCAGAGATACCTACTTTTTGTTTGTTTGTTTCTTCTGCTTTGAATAAGCTCCAGGTACCTTTTTGCATGTTTAATTAAAATAAATTCCTAGACTTTCTTTATATTCAATGTCAAGTTCTGGCATCCTGCTGATTTCAAATCATCAGCTGAATGCATACCTGGAATAGACTTTTTTGATAAGTAAGTATGCCAAGAAAGCAAAAATGACTTCCATTATCAGTTTATGACAGCATTTCAGAGTTGCCTGTTAGAAAGAACCAGATAGTAAAAAAAGAGACCTCTCTTGTAGTCTTACTTCTGTGCTGCTCTGTTCTGGAAAAGAGTGTAGATTTGGTAGTGTCAAACATTCTTCAAATAGGCAGGGGAATACTACATCATTCTTTTGTTCATCCATAGAAGTAATCAAAGAATCTCTCAGTCTGGAGGGAGTCTGGAGGGAATCTCAACTTGTCAGCCAGTTCTACCTTCTGCTGAAAGTAGGGTCTTTGCTGAATTCACACCAGGTCTTTCATGGCTCTTACACTGTCAAGTCTTGAAAACATCCAAGGATAGAGGCTTCGCAGCCTCTCTGGGCAGCCTGTTTGCATAATTAGCCTCATACTGGTCTTGTTTCCAAACTTGTTCAGAACATCATCCTTCTGAATTTATAAGCATTTTCCCCTCTTTGTCCTGCTGTACAGATTCTGGCTTCAGCTTCTTGGTAACCTACCTTCAAGTGTTATAGGGCTGATATTAGGTCCCCTCAAGCCCCCTCTTGCCTAGGCTGAACAGGCCCGATTTCCTTGGTTGTGCCTCATAGACCATTGCAGTCCTAATAGTCTGGATGGGCTTCAAATCTGTTCAGTGATCTCCATGGCAAGAAATAAAAATTAAGAGATTAGCCTTCGATAATAGTTCTTCTACATGTTCTAAAGCTCTACCAAGGTTTTGGGGAAAAGAAATCGTGTTTTTAACAGCATTGTGGTAGCACCGCCTGTTTTCTGTTTGTTTACATGGACTATACCCACCAGTACTTTCTGCTTTCTTCAGAACTTGTCAGGAAATAAACCTGACTCCTTGCCTTTCCATGGCCACTGCACACTCAAGTGGCTGGGACTCTCTGAAGAGCCGAGGAGATGCATATTTCTCTGAAAGCAGCTTGCTGTTTTCAGTGTATGAGAAAATGCTGCCAGAGTTAGAAGAATAAAAAATTGAGTGACACAGCACAAAGACATTTGCAGAAGTTTAGCCTGGAAGCTGTTGAGACAATGAGAGAGCAGATGCACAACCGAGCCTCAGATGTAGTGGAAGTAGTCTAACAATACTGAATGGTTTCCTTGGTTGCTGCAAACTCTTCAGAGTGACCTTAGATCTGTAAAATAGGCTAATAGTATCATTTTTGATTTTGTGTTGTCTTAAACCCTAGATTTAGAAATTGAAAGTTCTGGGGTTTTGCATGTACTCACTAGAAGGAACAGAATGAGTAGATTCCCTTCAAGACTCTCCCTGCCTCACGTACGTGCTGGTGGATACGATGAGCAGGCACTGTTCACTGGCCCTCCAGGTAAGTGGTGCAGCACAGCTTGTGTTCACATAGCTAAAACTACCTCTTCCCTCCAAAAAGAGTACAGAGTACTTTACCCCTGAAGTCCCCTGAACAGCCCTGAGCCCTGCTGTCCCTCATGGCTAAGAACAGGCAGGGGAAACTGATTTGCACTAACTATAGCCATTGTAGGGGACATACCAAATGTGAAACCAAATAGATAATTGTGTTATCATCGCCTGTGCCTGTGCACTGCTGTATTTTGTCTGTTATTACAGACTTTGCCCTCGTGTCCAATTACAGCTTTGGTTTTCACTTTGAGAAAATTTAGCATCTAGAGTCATATGAAGAAAAGTTTTCTATTCACACAGGTTCACAGTATGAATATCTGAAATTACTGCAATTCCAATTTGGTTTTATCCCAGCTAACTGTGCACTGACAGAGGGGAGTGACTATACCATGGTAATAACATAAAATCATCAGTTAAAGACATGGTCTGCACATATAAGTAGATTGAATTAATCTTGAACATATTTCTCCAGAGTTCTAAACGTCTTTGTGATACTTTTTTTTTTTTTTTTTATCACATGCAACAATGTGTATTTCAAATTAATATATATGAAATTATTTCTACACTTGGATATTACTGGTTGAAAAATATCATACACATCTACAACTATTAATTACATGGATGTGTTTAATGACCTTTGCAATTCTAGTTCCAAATCCTTAGAAAAATATATCTGATATTCAAACATAAGATGTAATTTACTTGTGAATAAGAGACTCTGCAATCGAAAGAATGCATAAAAATAAAAATGAAGTTTTTACTAGAGGACTGTGTAGTGCAAATTCTCAAAGGAAACACTGTTTACCATCAGTATGAAATACCTTACAGATTGAGAACAACTGAAAATATTAATATTCCATATTACCTCCATTTACATATTTTTAAGGAAAGAAATTGTTTCCTTTTCCTAATGGTCCCAAGACTAAGCCATTGCCAAGGCTTGTGCTGAGTTAATTACATGATTTTAATATCCACTGCTCATTTTCACTTTGTTCAGTGTTCTTATTCAGGTGCTGCTCAGTAGAAAGTCTTTTCATTAGCTTGATGAGTAATATAGATATCTTGCCTTTCCCACAGGGTCAGTACTCCTGCCTATTTGGTAGACACCTGTTCAAAAACCTTGAGTGTTTGCCTTATTAACAGGCCCCAGGCAATAGAAGGCTTTGCTATGAATTATAACCACATTGGATGGATTCAGTAACAAATTCTCAGTGTAATTTTTTTCTTTTTTTAAATTAGATAGACATTCTAAGCATGTACCATATACAAAATTACTACAATTCCAAAAGTTATATGCAAAACTGCTTATAGCTTACTTGGTTGGGGGTTTTAAGTTTATGTTAGAGTAAAAGAAATTTCCAGATTCAACTTCTGAATTTTCAACAGATTCGGTGTGTAAAGCCAAACATAAATCATAACTTTCTCAAACCACATCAGCATTTAATCCTAGCCCACTTCAAAGCTCACACACCTCTTTTAAAATTAGGGTTTACAATCACAGATTAAAATTAGTGTTTTACCAATATTGGTAAAACATTACCTGCAATAAAAACTGCAATATTAGCAAACATAAAAACTTTTTATCAGATACTAATTTCTGACAGGTTTCAGGTGATAATTTTTTCTTCTGAAAATTAACATTTTACTGTGCTTCATATGCATTTAAATGTATATATCTTTAAAACACCAGTTAATTACATTGATGCCTTATGGTTTAAAGAGTTATGTGTCTTATGGCTAAAAGATTTACAAAGTCAATATGCCTTTTAAAACAGTCAACTCTCTTACTTTTTTTTTTTTTTTTTAAGATCCTTAACGAGGCCTGAATGCCTTATAGTTGATTGAAGTTTGTTTACTCAAGAAGTAACAGCCACAAGAGTTTAGCTACTGAAAGTGATATAATTAACAGCTTCTGTTAACTCTAAGGGATTCTAGATATGTCAACATCACAACTGATACTAAATGTGTTGCTGAACTGCTTTTAAAACTGCTCCTCAGGTATTGGTTACTGGCAATAGCTCTTTCCAATATAAATAATAATAATAAAAAAGTTACCTTATTTAATAAAGACAGGGATAGGAAATAATTTACACATTCTTTCCACAAAACCTTGGTCAGAGGGAACATGGTTTGTGCAGGATATAAAGTTATCTGTGAAACCTAGCTTTCTTGAAGTCACCAGTGAAACTCCAAGCAGCTGTTTTAATAAGAGCCAGGATTCATACCTAAGTTCATAGAGTTTAGACAGATTAGTCTGAACCAAAACTTCATACTCTTTGATAATGGTATGGTGTCCTTCTTTAATTACAGTAGATCAATATCTCTACCACAACTTAACTGTTCTAAGTGAAGCTGGTATCTCTGTTGAGAGGACAAAGGACATAAGCTATATAGCCATGTCCTCATTACCAACCATTTACTAGGCTAGAAAGTGTGCAGCTTCATCTGAGTTCATTTGTAGAGATAAACTGGATAGACTCTTCCCATATCAAGGGGTGATATTCACCTCCGCTGTGATTTCATCCCAGCTATGTCAGATGTTCTGCCTTTGGAGGCAGATATTTCTCTCCATATCAGTACTGAGAAAAATAACTGTCTCCTAGGTTATCCAACATAGATGGCATGAAAATTTTCTGGAGATGTTTCTCTTTCTTTCTCAGCAACAAAATCGTTAACAAATGTATTAGACACCTGGTTAAACTGGCCCCTAACATTTAATTGGCTAAAATTAGGTGAGACAATGCTCATAGCTATGCATATTCTGCTCTGTGTGTTGTCAGAAAAAAAAAACAAAAACAAAAAATCTGATTGGTGGAGTGTTAATATGGGTTTCTCCACAGGAAATATATCTAGCAAATGCAAACATGGAAAAATGAATAAACAAAGGCACTGAGCCTGTGAATCTATTTCCTATCAGCTCTTGCAAGCTGATGCTAGCCATATCAACTTATTTTTCATAATCAAAGATATGCAGGGCAAGCTGTGGGATAGAAAAGAAAATCTGTAGGGCAAGAACTGATAGTACTGTTTTTCTTTTTCTGTCGGTGTTGCTCATAGTACAATTTTTCGTTGTCTTTTTCAAGCTGTAGTAATTGTAATAGCATTACTGTTTCTATTAATAGAGTGTATTAAGAGGATATAATGCAAAAGGGTCCCTCTCTTGACCAAATATGTTTTGCCGCTCTCATATGTCTAGTAGATATTGACAGTATTGTCAAAGGGTCACTATGAAACCTGGTTTTCATCTGTGCAATTCTCTTCCGTGATCTGTGAGATAGCCTTAGCTCATTGTTAATTAAAACATTGATTAAAACTGCTAGAGATCTTTCAAACTTTTCTTGGGGCTTATCCTTTTATTCCAAAATCTGCATTACAACTAATAACAAGTGAAATTAATAACATTCCTATAATTTCATTAATTGTTCCTAAAGAAATAGCCTTTATGAATTACAAACAAAGTTACCGCTGTATTCTGTGGAAAAGAACATAAGTACTTCAAGGAAGTACTCAGGAAATCAGAATAACACTTGCAGACCACAAGAAAAAGAGGGAACAAAGTATGGCGACCACAATGCCTAAAATAGGGGTACAAATACAGACCAGCACCTGGGAAAGAAAGTTGGAGTAACTGGAAAAGGAGAAAGGAATAAAGACAGGCTGATAAATAAATGCAAACAAAAAAAAAAGAAAGAAGGAAAGAAAACCTCCCCAAAAACAAACCAAACAAAAAAAATAATCCAAAACAACAACAAAAACAACCCTTAAGAGGAGCTGTGTTTAAAAGGTTTCGACAGGGAACTACAGAAGAGAGATGGTGAAGACATAATTAAGCAGAATCATTTTGGTGACTAGGTGAATGAGAAGCTCAAGGAGTGAAAATGGCAGTAGCAGTTACAGTCGAGAGATGTTGGAATAAACCTATGCAGGGAAGAGATGGTTGGACTGCCTACACTAGAAGGAAGAGGCTGGAATGAAAAGCCAGATGATGAAGAAATAATACTGAGAAACAGGCAGTGTAGATAGGCATACCTGAAGAAAATGAGGAAACAGAATCTGTCTTGTCAAAACATAATTCCTACAATGTTTGAGGGGAATGCAAAAAAACAATAAATGCCTATAAAATCTACTGCTGGTACCTGTCTTTGTGAGTGTTGTTTATATTCTTAGATATTCAGTCAGCTCAAGTGACAGAGGATGAAAGACTTTGGCTGCAGTAACAAAGTACACAACTTATAGCACTGATTTTTATTAACCTTTTAATAAAAAAGGGTGTTACACATCAAAAATTCATGTTCAAATATTATTAATGGTCAAAAATCAAGTAATCAGATGGCAGACATTTAAAAAAATAATATGATTGTCCATAAAGAGCACAATTTGAGTTTCACATCAATATGGGGAGTTGAATCATGTTTTTTTCAGTAACCTTATTCTATTTGCTGTACAAAATACACTTGTGTTACAGTTAGCATGATGAAGTAGTGAAAGTATCCCCCTAAATTCCACCAAATTACTTGAAGAGACATAATATGCAAGCAAAATTTCCAGAGAGAGAAAAAAAAATGGCTCTGTAGTTAAGATATTTGAGAAGTGTGATAAAGAACTGGATTCTTTACTTATCGTGTCACCAACATGCTATGCCCTTAAAGCAAACTTTGTGTTTGGGTGGGTTTAGGGTTGTTTTGGTTTTCTGTTTGTTTTTTGTTGGTTGGTCGTTTTTTGTTGTTGTGGTTTTGGTTTGGGTTGGGTTTTTTTTAATGCACACACTGACACCCTGGAGTCTCATTTTCACTAATAGTAAGTCCTCACAGCTGCAATTAAAGCCAATGAGTCTGTGCTGTGAACATAAAATCCTGTCAGAAGCTGATTTCCCTTAAAAAGCAAGGCAGACTTGAATCAAGTTTGACCTGCAAATATCAGTGTATCTTTTCAGCCTCCAGGCTTCTCATCTAAGACAGTCTCTCCCTCGCTATGGGGTGTATGAAGATTTAATCATTCAGATTCTAGAGGTATTATATGAAAGCCCATGTATATAATAACTAAATATACCAATTCTATCTTTAAAAGGAAGTTTGCATATTCTGCTGTAAATATATGATCAAGATATTTAACAGTGTAGAGAAAAAGGACTGAATTGCTGTCCATTTTAAAACTACTACACGTTCATTGTATGCAGTGTTTGCAATAAAAATAATTCATAGAATTATTATAACAGCTGTATTATCATGCTAAAAAAGGGATAAAAATTATGCTTTAGTAGAAAATTTTGCTTTCTGAGAGTCTGGATTTTCCATTTCAATATTGCTCTTTTGTCACAGTTATGTTTAATGCTTCTAACTGCTTTTCAGCTGATACACTTTCTAGCAAATACTATTACAGATTGAAATCATATTTTCCCCTATTACTTTTAAATTACAAGAGTTGTTTGCTGTTCCTTTCTTATTGCCTAAAGCCCTTGTATTCTCGTTGTCCCAAAGTATTACTTCCTCATTTTCTGATTGCCAAAGACTCAAAGTTAATAGATTCAGTACATTTTTCCACTGCCATCAAAAATACCAGTAAAATAGCAAGAGTAATACTTTTTCTCAAAGCCACATTAAGTCATGTGAAAAAAAAAAGTCTTTATTTCTTATGAAATTAAAAGACTACTACTTATATTTAGTTGACTCATTTTTTTTTTTTAATGACAATCAGCATCACTAACTCAGAAAAAAATTCTTTTGTTAATTAAGGAACACATTGAAAAAGTTTTACATCAGATTTAGAATGATTCCCAGAATCCTAACACACACACACCCAATCTATTTGAAATATTTTCTCTCAAGAAATCTTTGAATAATACCTCAGTTTATATTTAACTTTACAGAGGCTTGAAAGGGTTTATGGTAATCAGAAAACAATTTATATTGATGTAACCAGAAATTTTGCACCTTTTAAGCTTGAGATAATGATAAAGTTTACTCTAACATTGACATTTTTTCTTTAAAGTCCTAGGGATAGTCAAGAAAGTGATTATTCTTGTCTGGGTTTTGTTGTTGTTTGTTTTTTTCTAGTTGTTTTTCCCTTAAAAGATCAATAACTTTTTTTCAAAGATGAAAGCTTCAAGTAAATACAGGAAATAACTAGATGATTTTTTTACCAGAAATGGTATTCTCAAACAACTCAAATATTTTTTTACTTGAAGAAAGAGGATTTTTTCCTAGGTGTAATCTGCAAGCCATATTTTAAGTAATAACACCAACAGTATTTCTTTATGTATGCACAATAAATAAAAATGATACTTTTTTTCTGTATTTGCTTCTCAGTAATACAGATGATAGAACTATTATACTAATAATAATGGAAATAAAAATAACTGTCTGTTGTTCAATTTGATTTTGTGTTTGGTTCTTTTTGTATGACTTGCATGTCCCTTAAGCAAGCAATAAGCTATATTCCTGTAATGTAACAGCTTATGCAAACACAGCACTTTGCATTCAGATCTATCATACAAACAGCTGTGAATATTTATATTGGTGTTAATTAAGTCTGTGATGGTATTAATTTAGATAAGGAAAGCTGGCCAAATCCCAGAGTGCTATGAGATTTTTAACATGTGTCTGAAAAACATAATCAGAAACTTGCAAATGAAAATGTAGTGTAAGATCTCATTCTAAAGGTAATAACTTAAGGATGTCCAACCGCTGAACCCCCGTCACCAGTAGTGTGCAATGTCCTCGTGGCTATCAGTTGATAGGGTATGAAGTGAAAGCCTCCTGTTCAGAGAGTTGAAGATGAACTACTAAGTCAAACTGACACTCCCAACAAGGAGCCAGCTGGTGCAACCTCACCACAAAGTGCATTAGAGAGATAAATAACCTCATACTTTAGCGGATTAAACCAAAGAAACTGACGGGGGACAGTGTTCAGAGTTGTTTGAGTTGTTGGAATAATTACTTGAGACAAAAACTGTTATTTCTAATAAATCAGGACTTAAATATGCAATGAGAAAAAATGGGAAGGGAGATGCTTTTGGGAATAATTTCTATTTATAATTTTAGAATTTTGGTAGATCATATTTTCTGCTTTGTTCTTAAGCATATTTTTCTTGTCTCCTTAGAATGATGCTAAACCATTTCTGACCTCTAGTACTTTTGGTATCACTCTCCTTGATAAAAAAATTAACAGCCCAAACATCCAGTAAGAAATTGCTATACTGAAAGTTTTAATGGACTTCACAGTAATGAAATTAGACCTATTATAAGATATTATATATCAGATCCAGAAAATTGGGAAGGTTGTGGAGATATTCAGTATAGATCTTTATTCATCTATATAAAAACGACACCTTCAGATGCTCAGGAGCATTCTGTTCCAGATTTGGTGCCCAGCTTCCATTCAAAGTAAAAAAAAAAGAAAACAACCTAGAGATGTGCTTAGCTTTAAGATTACTTCCTTTTAATTTCTCTCCTCCTTTCTAGGTGTGGATATCTTCCAGACTAAATGATCTTATGTGGCTCTTACACAAAGCTCAGCATTTTAACGTATCTGGACACCTGAATGTATGTTAGATTAGAAAACACTGTAGAAACAGATTGCACAAAGAATGTCCTGTATTCCAGCCAGTGAGCTGTACAGTAACAAGAACTAGCCACAGATTACCTCCCAAAAGCTTCTGTCTGACCGTTGTTGATAAGGTGCATCCCTTTCTGGAGAGTATACAAGCCCTGAGTGGTCTGGATTGCATCTTGCTCCTATTAGTTCTGTCTTTTTTTTCAGATCCTTGGCTCATGTTCCAGACAGGATGTGGACCTTTGATCTTTCCTTACAATTTTGACTCTGGCTCCAGACTCATTGAGTATATCTATGCTACTGTGGCAGAAAGGCAGGAGGTGAGCTCAGATGCTGGACACTTTCCCACTTTGAACACTCTGCTCAATTATTAATCTGCTCTCAAGAGAGGGAAGGGGCACTCCTTAAGCGCTATGAGTGTGAGCCAGTTCGTGCCACTTGGCTTTGAAGTACGGTTAGATTTGAAACCCCCTTTATTTATGAGAAGCAATATAACTGTCAGTGTAGCTACTGACTTCTCCCCTTATGAAGTTCTCTTTGCACTGGCTCTCACATAACCTATGTCACTTGTTCTGCCCATTCTGGCCTTTGACAGATGGCATGGTCCCCTCTTCTCCAAGCTCTTTTGAAATTAATGCACTGCGGAGGCAATAGTGACAGCCAAGTCATGTTGTTTCAACTGCAAAAGGATTTCTGGCTTTCTTTTCACTTTTATTGTGAAAGGAAAAGTTTGGTGAGAAACAATCGAGAGAGAGAGACTACCTGTACTCATGTACTCCACATAACTTTAAAAGAATACACAAGTTTTGATATCATACGTCCAAAACTAGAGTGTAGGGAAAAAAACTGGCAAAATTAAGGAGGAGCTATATATAAGCCGTGCATTTCAGTCCTCAAAGTATCAGCTCAACAATTTTTCCTCAGATACATATCAGGCATAATTCAATAAATATAATCTGAAATCAGTACAGTATCACCAATATAAGCCTTAGCATATCATCAATATAAGCATGGTGATGACTTCAGTACATTTAAATATGAAAAGGAGCACAGCCCTGTTTCAGTCATTATCAATCTAAATTTGTCAGTGATTTACTCTATGAGTCCAAATAATTTAGATGTTATTCCAGAGAAGTGAATTTTTACCAAGTTAAATACTGCATTTTCCCTGTGATTTGTACATACAGCTTAGGGTTTTTCCTTTCCATTTTTTTTCCAAATAAATAATAGAGTTCCCTGGCTAATTTTAGCCTTTCCTCTTTCAGCCTATCATTCTCAAATGAATGACAAAGGATATTCAAAGAAAACCTTTTCAAAATAGTTTGATATATATACAGCCTACTGACTTCAGCTATTAAGTATGCTAGTTTAAATAAGAAAAGCACATTTTATCAAGATTTCTTTTTATGCTTAAATTGATGATCAAGGTGTGGAGTTGAAAGGGAAACAGATTTCAAGAGATGTAGGAATGTTATCAAACAGCTTTACTCCATATAGCATATATATATATTGACAGTTACAATACCAAAAAAAAAGGGGGGGAGAGGGGGAGGAAAGTAATTAGAATTTTGTGTTTAGCAAGCAGCAAGGAAAGATCCTTGTGTTACATGCAGATGAATCATGAGCAATTACATGAAATGAGTGGATTCAGAGCAGCATAAAACCTCAGAATAGGTTGTTCTTCCGTTCTCACTGACTACATGCAACAAATAGTGAAAAATGATGCTTACATAATGCCATCCATCTGAGTAGGACAGCAGTTCCTAGGTTAACCTTTGGTTGCCACGGCCCTCCTTTTCCTTCAGGGGAACAAGATTGCTGGTTTAAACATCTAGAGAAAGGAGGTCAGGAGCCAAGGGGAAGAAGTGGCCATTCAACTACAATGCTCCTCTGTGTGGAAACCAGCCTTCAGATGGGAGCTTGGGGAGTTGTGAGATGCTATTCTTCCCTTTCTTCCTTGAGCATACAAGAAGCCAAGCCCCTTGTCTGATCAATCAGCCCTCATCTTCAGAGAACCTCAGGAAAGAAAGATCTCTCTGTAAGCTGTGTCAATGAGGCTTTTCACTTAAATAAAAGTGCATTAATTTTACTCTGCCCTTTACCCACCGTTAAAATGTCTTGTAAAACATCACCATCCTTCTAAGCATTCTAGATGAATCCAGTACTTCTGCAGGTATTATAGGATGGTCAATCTCTGACATTCCACTGCTATAATCTCTAAAATTATGGTTTATCCATTCCGAATAAATGAAATTTGTTTTAGAATTACTTAAAATCATCTGTATTATGTCTTTATTGTTACCCACCATTTTCATCAGCAATCCTTTCAGTTCTTTGCTGCGTATCCATTCAGGATTCAGATAATTATATAGGAAACTAAAGGGGCTATTAATATTTATAGCACACCTAGGCACATTATTCTGGAGGCCAAAAGAATGCAGCATTTGGCATAACAGTGCAATCGAAATGTGCTGCTGAACACCTAGGAGCACTTGGCTGCTCTAACTAATTATACAGCTACTCTTCCTACACACTATTTTTTGTTGTTATATCATAAATTCTCAAAGAAACTATGCTAAAGTGCACACCTTGAAAGAGCTGGTCAAAAAGTTTTCCTCCAAAAAGGAACAGGAATATATGATAACAAATTTGTGGTATTAGGATTTATGGATTTCTTGGAGGTAATACTGTTTCATGTTGAAAATGGACAATCAAAATGCAGATTACATTTTTTAAAAGAGCATTGCAAACTCTCTGGTAAATGTGCCACAAAGTTTATCATTAGTCTGAAACATTTTCTTTTGGAAAAAAATAAAAAGGTGAGAAGACATCCTGGATTCAGCCAGGATGGGGTTAATTTTCACAAGCAGGTGCAGCTGGGTGGGCCACAGCAACACCTTGCCCAACCCATGAGGTATTCCATACCACACTGACACCATGCCTGCTATATAAGTGGGTGGGTGGAGCTGCATTTGATTTTGTGGCAGCTTAGCTTGTGGCTGGAGTGGGCAGAGATGCCGTGCTTTCGGTAAGGTTTTTTGTTGTCATTTGCTTTATATATTATTTCACAGGCATTATTGGGATTTTTTTGTCTTCTCTCTTGGTGTTACTTGATTAAACTGTCCTTCCCTTCCTCCAGATTCTCCTCCCTTAACATGTGGTGGGTGGAGGGGAGGAGAGGTCACCTACACCAAAGCAGCTAATTCTGTTCTTCTGCTCTAAATAGGGCGAATTGGATCATGTGGCTGAGGGCTGCGTCCAGTCAAGTCTTGAACACCTTCAAGGATGGTAATCTCCAGTCTGTCTGTGTTGTTGCTGTCCTACCTTTCTGGCAACAATTTTTTTATTATATCTAGTGGAAGTTTCCTGTGTTCTGGCTTGTGCCTACACCGGTGCACCTCTGAGAAAAGTCTGGCTTTGTCTTCTCCAAATCCTTTGACCATGTAGTTGTAGATACCAACAAGGTCTCCACTGAACCTTCTCTTCTCTAGGCTAAAGAGGCCTAAAATTTGAGAAGGCTCAGGTGAGATATTGCACTATCTGTCTCTGCTTTTGCTTATTATTTACATCTCTCCTTTTGAAGTTGACCATATAAAGGAAAAATTGTTCTTGACATGAGGAATGAAGAGCTTTTTGTAACATGGAGGCTCCAGTACTAACTGCCATGTAGCAAACCTCTATTCAATCTTTAATATTAAATGTACAAATAAGAATCTTACTGTGTCTCAGAGCTTATCAATACTGCTAAATAAGAGAAAGAAAGAAGTTCTTGCCCTTGATGAAGACATAATCATAGAATCATAG
>NW_008616724.1:0-12254 GCF_000691845.1 Merops nubicus
ATATAAGGTATGTTATAAATATATTTGACATCACCAAGAGTTGTGCCTATGAATTAATGCTACATAGGTTGTATAACCCTGTGGAAAACAGTTAAAGAACCAAAATAAACCAAATAAAACTATAAATAATACAACATTGTTTTTTTAAATGTGTGATCATAAGGAAATTGTTTGACACAAAGTAAGCAAAACTGGTGCTTATTGCATGGATATAACTTCTGCTACAGGCGTGAGATATGGTGATGAAACTATTTTTATCACATTCTGAAATGCAGTCACTGCTGCCAGAGTATCTTTAACATAAAAGCAAATTAAGCTTAACAGATTTTGAAACTGTACTCTTGATGCTATGCACTGAGAGAATACTCTGTAAATCAGTTTATTTTCCATGTAGTGGACAAATCCAGTCAGTGTAATTCACAGAATCACAGAATGGTAGAGGTTGGAAGGGACCTCTGGAGATTATTTAGTCCAACCACCCCTGCCAAAGAAGGTTCATCTAGAGCAGGTTGCACAGGATCGCATCCAAGCAGGTTTTGAATATCTCCAGAGAAGGAGATTCCAGCACCTCTCTTGGCAGCCTGTTCCAGTGCTCCCTCACAGGAAAGAAGCTTTTCCTCATTTTGCGATGGAGCTTCCTGTATTCCTTACTGTGCCTGTTGCCCCTTGTCCTGACACAGGGCATCACTGGAAAGAGCCAGGCCTTATCCTCTTGACATATGTTCTTTAGATATTTACAAAGCATTGATCCCTTTTCAGTCCTTTCTTCTCCAGGCTAAACAGACTCACACCCCTCAGCCTTTCCTCTTAAAGAGAGATGCTCCAATCCCCTCATCAGCTTCACAGCCCTCCAGCGGACTCTCTCCAGCCCTTGTCTCTCTCGAACTGGGGAGCCCAGAACTGGACACAGTACTCCAGACACA
This sequence comes from Merops nubicus, assembly GCF_000691845.1. Taxonomy (NCBI): domain Eukaryota; kingdom Metazoa; phylum Chordata; class Aves; order Coraciiformes; family Meropidae; genus Merops; species Merops nubicus. The sequence goes on from NW_008616724.1 coordinate 924, forward strand.
GCCTCACTGGGGCAGAGATGATGGTGAGAAGAACCTGCCTTGACCTGCTGGTCATACTCTTCTTATGCATCCCAGGATACCACTGGGTTTCTTGGTCACAAGAGCACACTACTGGCTTACGGTTAACTTGTTGTCCACCAGGACTCCTACGCTCTTTTCCATAGTGGTTCTTTCCAGCAGGTCAACCTCTAGCCTGTACTGGTGTGTAGGGTTATTGCTTCCTAGGTGCAGGACCCTACACTTGCCCTTGTTGGACTTCATTAGGTTCCTCTCCACCTAACTCTCTAGCCTGCCTAGGTCTCACTGAGGGTGCACACCATCCCTTCATACAGGTCATTGATGAAGATGTTGAGCAAGACTGGACCCAGTACAGACCCTTGGGGAACACCACTAGCAACAGGCCTCCAGCTAGACTCTGTATTGCTAATCACAACCATCTGAGACTGCCATTCAGCCAGGTCCCAATCCATCTCACTGTCCTGTCATCTAACTCACACTTCCTGAGCTTCCCTGTGAGGATGTTACGGAAGACAGTGTAAAAAGCCATGCTGAAGTTGAGGTAGACAACATCCACTGATCTCCCATCATCTACCCAGACAGTCACACTTGATAATTCCATGCTGACCACTCCCACTGACTTTCTTTTCCTCCACATGCTGAGAGATGACCTCCAGAATGAGCTGTTCTATCACCTTTCCAGTGATGGAGGTGTGGCTGACTGGCCTGTAGTTTCCTGGGTTCTCTTTCTTGTCCTTTCTGAAGACTGGAGTGATATGGACTTTCCTACAGCCCTCAGGCACCCCTCCTTTTCTCCATGAACTTTTCAAAGTTGGTGGAGAGTGGCTTAGCAGTAAGGTTAGCCAGCTCTCTCAGCGCTCAGAGCTGCAACCCACTGGGGCCGGTGGATCTGTGGGTATCCTGTTTGTCTAAATAATTCCTAACTCAATCCTCAAGCAAAGACAAATCTTCCTGTCTTGCCTGAAGGGTCTGGGATTCCTGAGGGCTGGCCTTAGCAATAAAGACTAAAGCAAAGGCGGCATTCAGTAACTCGGTATCCTCCATCACAAGGGCACTCACCTCATTCAGCAGCAGACCCATGTTTTCCCTGGTCTTCCTTTTGCAACTGATATGCTTGAAGCAGCTCTTATTGTCCTTGACACCCCTTGCCAGATTTAATTCCAAGAGGGCCTTAGTCTTCCTGACTGCATCCCTGCATACTCTGGGAACATCCTTATAGTCCTCCCAGCTGGCCAGTCCCTTTTACCACATGCTGTAAACTTCCTTCTTCCAACCAAGCTCTTTCAGAAACTCCTTGCTCATCCATGCAGGTCTCCTACCTCCTTTGCCTGGTTTCTCGCTCCTAGAGATGCACCAATCTTGAGCTTGGAAAAAGTGGTGCTTGAATATTAACCATCTCTCTTGGGCCTCCCTGCTGTCTAAAGCCCTAATCCATGGGATTACTCTAAGTAGGTCTTTGAAAAGATCAAAGTTAGCTCTCCTTAAATCCAGGGTTGCAATCCTTCTTACTGCCCTGCTTCTTCCATGCAGGATCCCAAATCCACCACCTCATGATCACTACAGCCAAGGTTGCCCCCAGCGTTCACACCCCTAACCGCACCTTATTTGTCAAGACAAGGTCCAGCAGCACACCTCTCCTTGTTGGCTCCCCCACCACCTGTGTCAGAAAGTTTGAAAGAGTTCAGTACATTCCAGTTGTTGTCTCACATGAACAGCAGCTTCACCACCTCACCTGGCTGGTCTGTCCTTCCCAAAAAACTATGTATCCATCAATGACAGCATCCCAGTCACGAGACCTACCTCCAGTTCCTCCTGTTTATCCCCGCCGCTGTGTACATTCCTGTCCAGGTGGTTCAGGGAGAGGAGCGAGCGAGGTTCCCCTGGAAGCGTACGTGAGGATCCACCGTAGCCATACACACCCTTGAAGTGGTTGGCTTTCTGGCTGCCATCTTGGCCTGGCTTATTCGCCTGTTGGATGCCACGGCATGAACATTGCCATCTCGGACCCCGCCCTGCTAGTCCCTCAGTTTAAAGAGTGGCTCACCGATTTGGCCAGCCTGCTGCCAAAGATACCCTTGGCCCTTCTAGACAGGTGGACTCCATCCCTCCTTAACAGGTGATAGACATCAAAGAATGCGCCATTGTCATAAAACCCAAAATCCGTCACAACAGCACCAGCCACGTAGCCAGAGGTTGATGCACATTATACACCTATTTCTGGCTGCTCTCCTTCCTTCAGCTCATGAAATGGAGGAAAGGAGAATTCGGGACCACTCATACCAAGGGCATCTGCAGGTTTTCCTTGGTAACAGAGCAGCCATGAGGAGGAATACTGGTGGTGTTTCTCCATGGGAGCCAATCTGGAATGCAATGGCCAAAGATAGCTTAATTTTCTGCATGTAATAGCAAAATCAAAGTGCCTTTTTTTCCAGAAGACATGTGTTCGCTGTGAGAATATTGGATCTTGCAATATCCCATAAAGACTTGAATTTAAAGGTTAGTTCTAGAAACTCGGAACTGTAAGATCAGGATCTTTTGCTGTTAACAACTACATTACAAGTGGCTGAAGAGTAGTTGTGTGTGCCAGAAGTAGAACAGTGCAACAGCTCAATTAAGGAAAATGGTTTTAGTGCACTTTGCTTACTTTACCCAACGTACTACTGCCCATTTTGCATACAAAGTGGACTCAAGGATTTTCACGGTAAGAAAGAAATTACTTGGCAAGAAAAGTACTGTGTCAAGTTGCCCTTTTCCTCCTTATACAGTTGGAGTTTTTAAGACAGAAGCTTTGCAAGATGTTACACAATTCTTTGCTTTTATTATTAAATGCGAAAGTCTGATTTGTTACATTGTCACATTGCTAGTCAAAAATGCTTCAGTGATAAAAGTAAATACTGGGTCCACCAAAGACTTCATTCTACATTTGTTTAAAAAGAAATGACAGTAATGTTGAACAAACCCAACACAACATTTGTTGCTTTCTTCAGAGATAACTCCCATCATTCTTATGATGGGAGCTATCTTACAATGGGTACGTTACTACACAAATTAAAACTTTTATTTGGACAACATATCCCCAAATTTTTGAGACATCAGAACAGGCTTCTGCAGATGACAAGAGATCTTCACACATCATCATCATCTGATGTATCACTGCTGCTCGTCTCAGAATCCTCATTCTCCAAAGGAGGTTTGAAAGTGCTGTTTTTCCAGGGGTTAAATTTAAAATCACGTATGAGGCCATTTTTCAAAATGCCATTTTTTCGAAGGCCATTTTTTTTAAACTGAAATGACAAAAAAAGGCATATCAAGAGAAAGAAGCAGCTAAACACAACAATCTGTTGCATTCCAACATTCTCTACATCTTCAATCTTCATCTCTGGGCTATATTAGAAGAACAGCAGTACCTTATCATATATACATGCACACAAAGGAAAACTCCCCTGAAAGCCTTCGCTTCCGGGCCAGCCAGCTGCATCCAAGCACCTGCAATGGTGCTCAGGTCCTGCAGCCAGCGAGAGCTTACCCTCTTCCCATCCGCTTCCTCAGACACCCAGCCCCAGCGACCCCCCCCTTCCCCCACCGTCTCTCCTGCAAGGCAGTCCCTTTTCCACAGCACTACAGACATCTGTGGTGAGGGCGGGGTCTGCAATAAGGAAGGGGCCCAGAGGAGGTGAAGCAGCAGGAAGGAATGATTGTCCCAACCCGTCTACCTGATGCGGCTGGAGAGTCAAAGACACTGGAGAGAAAGGAAACAACTGATTCTACAACAAGAAATTAATTACTGCGTTTCCACACGTAGTGCAGAAGAGCTGGGCAGCAAGCCAAGCATTTAACAGCTAACTATTCCAACGCGCCCTAATTAATACGTATGTGGCAGATTAATGGAAATACCAAACATTCCAATTGAACACTGCACAAGATTCTCCCTTCCAGTCCGTCCTCACTGACTCCCGCCGGGTGTATACACCCCTAATTTACAAAAAAAGTGAGTCTGGGTTGCCTTTTTGGACTTTCTTACTAGTGTCTCACTTGGCAACAGAGAAAATTCAGATTTTATAGAACCAAAGAAACTACATAAAAATTGTGAAAGAAAATTCCCTTTCCTCAGGCTAACCTAGGGAGATGGAAAGCTCGTGTAATTCTACTACCAGCAGTGCTGAAATAACGCAGAAGCACTCCCTAATATTTTGAGAATAGGCCTTACCTACTCCCAGAGGCTAGTGGTCTTCTGTCTTTTTAAAGCAATGATTCTTCCAAAGGCACAATACTGAAATGGACTGAAACAGCAACACCCCTAACTATCAAAATTACTGCAGACCCTCCTCAAAAGCAGGCTTTCAGGGTAGCCAATTACAAGTTCATAATGGAACATTAACTTGGAGTTACCTGTTCAGTAATGACTTGGAACTCTCTCATCTCTTCCTCTGTTAGTGGAGCATATGCTTCATCATTTTCATTGTCTTCCTGCCAGCCCATCTCCTTTAACAACCTTTAAATTAAAAAGGACAGCATTAAGGAGTTAGCTACGCACACTCAGACGTTCCAAGTTCTGCCTACATGTATGTGAGAAGATTGGTAACAAACGGATTAATGAGTCCATCATTTTTTTGAAACAAGCACTTACATAAAAGTAGGTTAAAAGCCTTACAGAAGATGCACAAAGCGTACAAGTTAAAACATTCTCAGGTCCTTCACAGACGACACTGCCTTACTGCTACATGTGGTAAAACACACATCTTCTTTTTAAGGCAAGAAATCTGTGTCAGATGGAAAATCAGAATGTGTTTCCTTTGCACAGCTGCTCTGGCGGAGCAGTGGCGTACCCCCTTGAAAGCAGTATGAAGACACAAAGACTCACACTGAAGGAATCTGCAGGTTTTCCTGGATAACAGAGCATCCACAAGGAATACTAGAGGGTGTTGTCCCTGCAGGTGAACTAATTCAGGATGCAACAGCCTCACGTATCTTTTCCTTTTTCAAGGACATGCCATTGTCAGAGCCAGGACAGGCTTCTTTGCAATTGAGCCTCACCCAGCAGCAGATGCTGATATTTCAGTACAGACAGACGCCACACAGGAGTCAGCCTTGGGATGAGGGGAGGAAAAGTAACAAGAGACAGATTCTTCTCATGACGAAGCTTGAGAAATCCAAAGACGCAACAATCAACCTGGTTTAGCTAGTGTCAGAAGTATGACAACACCATCAGTACAGGAAGAAAGTGGTTTTACATATGAAGATGCTGTGGGAATGGGGATCATCCAAGAGTGAAGACACTGTGATGTTTAAAAATTAAGGTAAGTAAGTTCTCTTACTACAAAGTTTTTGCCAAAAGGATTAGTACTTTCTACAGGCAAACCACACACCTGTTGACCTTAAATGTTAAAGGAGGTTAAAGCTATTTCACAAAAAATAAAGTGGTTTCTAAAGCAAATGCCAGAACTGACAGAAGAATCTGACACACAGAGCTGAAGAAGGGTGAATATATTAAAACACAGAGTAAGACAAACTCACAGTCGATGTCATGTGTCAGGTACTTCATTTAGCACGATGTCAGAAAAAAAAAAATGCCCTTCAATGTAACCTTCCCCACAAAAAACTCTAGGTCCCAACACTATGGATGTGCACTGAGCAACCTTGCAAGTGACCAGTGACAGCTGTGACTGTTGTTAAAACCATAATAAAAGACTGGAATTGCAGATAGAGAAGAGGAGAACAGTGCTACTGTAACAGCACAGTAAAAGAAATAGAAATTACATCCTCTGCAATATTTAGACCGAATCAGACAATGTGACAGCCAGGAACAATTAAATCTGCACGAAGCAGCAGAAATAATATGCAAGTCATCAAACACTCTCTTCTAAGAGAATATATGCATTTGTATAGACATACAGAAAAAGACTGGTGATGTTAAATACAGTTCAATGATAGTTACAGTTTTGGCAACAGTAATTTGAGTTAGAAAGCTTTACTACAAAAAAATCTAAGATGTTAAGAATATTATGTACAATCAGGTGGATAGTTACAGAGCTCCTGTTAATGTAAATAAAGTTTAGGGCAATGGCTAATTAACTTTTAAGCAACATTATCCAAAGGTAGCAGTACCACTGTCCCTCTGAAGTGACACTAGGCTCCTAGAATGAACTTTGTAAAAAAATTTATCTTCAGATTAGCAAACTTGAGACCAACAAGACGGCTGCATGTTGGAAACTTCTCCAGAAGAAAGCCAAAGATGTATTTTTTACAAGGTGTGCCAATACTATTACAACATATGTGCAAGTACTGTGTGAATTAATATGGCCACTTAAGTAAAAATTACAAAAAAAGGGTTACCATAACCACCTGTCTACGTGCACACAGGTTACAGGAAAAGGGCTGGGACAGCATGGAGACACAGCCCCTCTGAGGCACCACAAAGTTAAGACACTTGCCTAGAAACCCTATGAAGGGCATTCAAAGTAATCTGAATTGAAAAATCAAGTTAGATTTTACTCACATCTTAAAGTTAAAAAACGATCAGCAGCATCTAGTGGCCAAAGTAAAAAAATGATCAGCAGCCTCTAGTGGCCAAAGATTTCTGTCTCCATAGCCAATGGTGGGAAAGACTGAGCAGAGCAGGCTGTATTTCACTTCTCATACCCATGACAGATAAGAGGTCATTAAAGCTTCCACTGCAGGTACTACAAAAGGCAAAGTTCTCCAGTCCAGTGTGTATGTATAATCTGTCACTAAAACAACAACTCTAACAACAACATCAAAATCTAATCACTGCAGTTCTGTAGTTGAGGAAACAGTAAGAGTCTGGAAGAGCTTATAACAAGCTTATCTCCAGATTGAGTAATGGTTTCCCAGTAGCAGCATTCCAACCTCTACCAGTTGCTACTGCAGTTACTTTTGAGACATTAGAATTGTTTCATGCCTTTTTTGAAGTTACTTTTCTCTTTCTATTGTCTTCTGATATCTCTGACACAATTAAATCATTTAACAATAAAGAAAAACTCACTGGAGTTTTACATGAGATGTAGCATTTGAATTATTAATACAAACAGCAATTACATGTATTGTTCCTCCTAGACAAGCAGATCAAAATCAGAGGGAAAAAGCTACTATGCAGTTTATTTCTTTATAAGGAAATACATCAAACTTTTAGTAAAGTAAGTTTAAGTCAAACTTTTAGTAAGGTAAATTTAAGTCGGTACACAAATCTAGTAGAAACAAAGCATATTCCATATTAAATTAGTACATACCTAGAAGTTAAACTTTAACAGTGCTATTAAACATGTGTTCTCAGTTTTCAGATTCTGACTTCTGAAATAGTTAGAATTTATGACATGTTCACTTATCATTAAAGAACATTCTTTATATTATATAAAGCACATACCTGTGCTCTGCCTCAAGTGAGCTTGAAAGAACATCTGCCTGAGAGAAAGCTGAAGATGGAATGATCTGTTGAGATGTAACTGAATCACTGCATTTCTCCTGTGGAATTTCATTTTCAAAGTTTTGGTTTACATCTCTCTCATGATGAGGACTGTTGCTATTATATAAGTTAAAGGATTCATCATTCTGTCAAAAAAAATTATATATTACAAAGTTTAAAAGCAAATTCCAGTCACAAGTTAACATATCCAAGTGCTGCAATTCAGTGACTGTGTTTTAAGTTTAAATGCAAACACTCTTTGCTACTTTGGAGGCAATTCTGTTCATACTTCTAGAGTTTGCAATACCTGGTTACTACACAAATATTAAGTTATGTCACTAATCAAGTAATGTAGAAAGTAACTCCCAAGCTCTGCCTCAAACTTTTTTCTATGAAGTCTTAAGCATACCTTAAAATTCAAACTTAGGTAAGCTGCCTTCCATACTTGCAGAAGTAACACCTGGTATGCTGGACTTACCAACAATGTAGCTAATTAAATGTCAGAGCCACCTGTGTCAGGAGAAGTTTGAAAGTGTAACAGTTCTCAACTTTACTTTGTGTAAGGGGCAGGACAGGGCACAGCCACCATACCACAACGAGCAAATTCAACTGCCACAAGTTCAGAAGAACACTACTCTTTAAATTAAGACAACAACTTCCCCTACACACATGCATTCATCACAGCTTCTCAGGCTGTTGTTAACAGCAATGGTACTTACTAGCCATGAAATAAGAACTAGCAAGAAAGTTTACGCAGAAACCAGACTGTTCAGGTTCATTCAAATATTAAAAGGTCTTTAATCCTATAAACCAGACGTTTCATTTTACTCGTTCAGCAGCCTTGTTTAGTAACAAGCCAAACAGACTCAGAAGTCTTACCAACTGTAAAAACAATGTATCAAGTCCTGCACTTGGGCCACAACAACTCCATGCAGTGCTACAGGCTTGAGGAAGCGTGGCTGAAAAGCTGTCCAGTGGAAAAGGACCTGGGGGTCCTGACTGACAACCAGCTGAAGATGAGCCAGCAGTGTGCCCAGGTAGCCAAGGTCGACAGCCTCCTGGCTTGTATAGAAACAGTGTGGTCAGCAAGACTAGGGAAGGGATCATCCCCCTGGTACTCAGCACTGGTGAGGCCACACCTCAAGTACTGTGCTCAGTTTTGGGCTCCTCACTACAAGAAGGACATTGAGGTGCTCAAGCATGTTTAAAGAAGGGCAATGCATCTGGCGAAGGGTCTAGAGCATGAGTCTTATGAGGGCCAGCTGAGGGAACTGGGGTTGTTTAGCCTAAGAAAAGGAGGCTCAGGGGAGACCTTATCCCCCTCTACAAGTACCTGGAAACGGGTTGTAGAGAAGTGGGTGCCAGTCTTTTCTCACAAGTAATAAATGATAAAACAAGAGGAAGTGGCTTCAAGTTGCACCCAGGGAAGTTTGGGTTAGATATTACGAAAAACTTCTTCACAGAAGGGGTTATCAAACACTGGAACAGGCTGCCCAGTGAGGTGGTTGAATCACCATCCGTGGATGCATATAAAAGTCATATTGCTGAGGGACATGGTTTTGCAGTCGACTTGGCAGTGTTAGGTAATGGCTGGACTCAATGATCTCAAATGTCTACTCTAACCTAAACAATTCTATGATTCTGTGATGATGTTAATGTTCTATGCTTAATTTACTCTTTTTATTGTTACTGAAGAGAGATGTACCTGAGTCATTAATATTTATGAACAGATACTGCAGAAAGAAAAATGAAACTACTAAGAAGTACTCAAGTAAGAGTAGTACTTGGAATAATTTTTTTAAATTCATTAAAATATAAATCCTTCCTTTCATTTAGAGATCCAGGGCCATGACATAACAGCTGCTTACAGCAAAATAAAAAGCAGTTTATGGTGCATCTGAAAACTACTACTGCCAGCAGTAGGTCATACAATATAGTATGAGCACAAAATAGGTATGAACAAAACTACCTTCTCCTGCCCAGCATCATTCTCATCTCCATGTTTCTCTTCCACTCTGTCTTGTTTCAAAGCTTTCAAAAATTCACTCTTCTTGTCAGTCCGAATTCTTGACGATTTTACTAAACGAGGCTGTTCGGCTTTGTCAACAGGAGATGAGGAATTTGACCGATGACACTAATTTTGGGAGTGAGAAAAAGAAGGAATATCAAGTTTATTCATTTAGAAAACTTTGAAAGACAAAAAACCACCCTGGCACCTGTAGCTTCAGCTTTCACATATACCTACAGTCAAAAGCAGAGAGGAGCTCTGCTTTGTATTTCAGTATGTATAGTTCTCACATGAAACCCAGAGACGCATGTTTATGGAGCACTGCTAACAAGCAGCGGACCTTCTGAAGTGTATCATGCCCTATGCAGTTTTCGTTCAAACGATCAGGTTATACTTCCTAATGCACCATTTTTACTCCAAATCAAACGTACAAAGAAAACTGTGCAGGGAGTTCAGTGATGTTTCTTCCATTTTTCTCATGCACTAACTTCCAAAATACTTATTTAATACAATTATGCATAAAACTTAATGATCCCTTTATCTAACCAAATTGGACATTTTATAGATTTGATAAAAACTACAAATATAGCTTTACCTCTTTCACTGACTTCTGTGACACATTAATTGCCTTGGCAGTTGATTTGAAAGGACTGAAATTGCGAACACCATACGCAGATTTGAGAGGAAATGGATTCCCACATTTACTTCCTTTCGCTTGGCTTTTCCACTGTGTAGACTAAACAACATTTTAAACAGAAATTTAAAGAGTCATGAACTACAGAATTACTTTCATGAACCTTCAGAGAAATTACTATGTATAAGGAAATCAAAGCACGTTCAGAATTACAACACGATTTTTTTTTCAGCATGCTGTTCATGCCACTGGTATCCACGACTCACCTTTGCTGGTGGAGTGACAGGCTTAGGGAATAACGTTCTGTAAATACTTGTGGCAGTTCCATTCCTTACTGGCTGTGAAGGAAGACTTCCTGAGACTGGGAACCTGGCTGTCTGCAGTCCTTTTGAGCTGCTCGTTTTCATGGCCAGCATTCTCGGAGATGTAGGCTTAGTGTGCAAAGGGTAATCTGGAAAAGAAAGGAGTATATATTTGTGTGTGCATGTGCATACAATCTTAAGTTTCTAGTTCAGAAGGTACTGCATATCCATATGGTTTGGAGCAAAGAGGCATAAATCAGGAACTTAGTCCAGTATTAGTTTCACAAATGACACAAGCACACATTCCGTTTCATTTTCTACTTGGCAATACAGGAATTTTACTTTCCCTAAATATTCTTTAAAGAAGCCAGCTACAGAGCTAAAAAAGCTACAGCTTTTGTTTGCAAACATAAAATCAAAACGTATTAGTTCCTTATGGTTAACCAACCTAGTCTTTGAAATGGATTCTTGTTTTTGCATTTTCCTTTAAGGTTACTAAAAGAATTCTCTTAAATATTTATCACATTTATAAAGTTATTTATCAAGTAACTGACATTGAACAGTTTTAAAGAGCATCTCTTAAAAACAGTTCTGAAGTTTTCAAAAAGCGAAAAATGTATTTTATTTTTACACACATGCATTCCAGTGGAGTATTAACTGTCTTTTCCAAGATTATCTTCTCTCCCTGTAAGCATTTCTATTTCACAGGCAGAGTCACCATACCCTACATTTCAAAAAAACTACTTTGAAAGTGTGACTTTAGCTTCGTTTACCAGGTAAATGTTACAAAACATTTGTGATAACTGTATATTTAGCTCTCATTAAACTTTATGAAAAGACTGTGTGGCATTGAGTGCACCCTCAGCAAGTTTGCTGACGACACCGAGCTGTGTGGTGCAGCTGGCACGCTGGAGGGAAGGGAGGCCATCCAGAGGGACCTGGACAGGCT
>NW_008616724.1:12362-13807 GCF_000691845.1 Merops nubicus
AGGGGTGCTGGTGGATGAGAAGCTCAACATGAGCCAGCAGTGTGCACTTGCAGCCCAGAAAGCCAAGCAGATCCTGGGCTGCATCAAGAGAAGTGTGGCCAGCAGGTGGAGGGAGGTGATTCTCCCCCTCTACTCCACTCTCCTGAGGCCCCACCTGGAGCACTGCATCCAGTTCTGGAGCCCCCATTACAAGAGGGATGTGGACCTGCTGGAGCGTGTCCAGAGAAGGACCACGAGAATGATCCGAGGGCTGGAGCAGCTCTCCTACGAGGACAGACTGAGAGACTTGGGGCTATTCAGTCTGGAGAGGAGAAGGCTCCGAGGTGACCTTCTTGTGGCCTTCCAGTACCTTAAGGGGGCCTACAGGAAATCTGGTGAGGGACTTTTAAGGATGTCGGGCAGTGACAGGACTAGGGGGAATGGAGCAAAACTATAAGTGGGTAGATACAGATTAGGCGTTAGGAAGAAGTTCTTCACCATGAGGGTGGTGAGACAGTAGAACAGGTTGCCAGGGGGGTGGTGGAAGCCCCCTCCCTGGAAGTTTTTAAGGCCAGGCTGGATGGAACTCTGAGCAACCTGGTCTAGTGGGAGATGTCCCTGCCCATGGCAGGGGAGTTGGAACTATATGATCTTTCAGGTCCCTTCCAACCCTGACAATTCTGTTCTATGATTATACATGTGATGGGAGCATCAGCATATCAGAAGGTAAAATGTTATCTAACAGAAGCATATATTTTTACCAGGCATTAGAAAGGGATGAGATCCTTCCTGTCCTGAGTATTTCCCTTAAAAGGGAAGGGAACAGTAATAGCCTTTATTTCTGTTTTTTGATTACAATTGAAGATTTACAATAGCAGAGCTGTACTGAAGTAAGATACCAAGCTGTTAACTGCAACAAGCCACTGCACTCTAGCTTACAGGTTGGACTAGATGTTTAAAGGTCCCTTCCAAACCAAACCATTCTAATGACTTTAGATAGCTACCGGAACTGTTCCTTCCATTGTTTGTGAAGAATGATATCCAAAAAAACTAGAAAACTCGCCCAACTTCAGACCAACCCGAGCCACTGTTAACCTTGCCCACCTTCGGCCCAAACGGAGCCACTGTTCCAACAGCTCTAATCAGTCAGAAGCATTCTTTTATGAAGTCTTCGGCTGGCAATCATGTCATTAGTTTAGGTGACACACCTTCATTGGTTTTCCTCTTGAAAACAAAAGTGAGGCTTAACACCTTGCCATCTTTTCAAAAACATGTATACTTGTTCTGGGAAAGAATCCTAGTTGTGGCTGCATCTACAGACCAACAGTTTGATATTCAAATAGAACTGTTACCTCTCTAACAAAATGATAAATACACTGTAATAATATTGAATTTTCCTCAATTTCAATCTACACCTTTATAATTTAAATCTCTATCTTCATAATTCTAAAAAAAAAAAAAAAAAA
>NW_008616724.1:13997-16727 GCF_000691845.1 Merops nubicus
AAAAAAAAAAAAATTTACATTTCAGATAAAACAACCTGAGATCTCTGCTACATTTTTACATCTAGGAACATAAAAAATACTCACCCCACACACCTCCAGCTGAAGATTTATTCTGGTTGGCCTCCCTCTCATATTCAGGGTTCAAAGATGGCTGAAAGGAAATTTTATCATTATCAAAAAGATAAGTCTTGAAAGATGACTTGATCTAGAAACAGTGAATCACAGTAACATCAGCATTATGACTTCCCCCAGTGACCTAAATAGGTCAATGATCACTTGTTTCTGTTTTTAAAAAAAAAAAAAAAACACCTCAGGCAGCAGTCAGTACCATTACATTAACTGTCCACAAAAAGCAAAAAACAGCAATGCATGATTCCTAAGCTCATCCCTCCTCTTACACCCTACAGTTCTAGGTTGAAGCACGGGATCTCAAACAACCACTGGAAGAAAGATTGCTTTGTTAGCACTTCTGATTTCCCATAAGGTAACTGTGTAGAATTTAGTACATACACAGTAAACTGAAACAGAACTGTAGTTTCACTTAAACCCTTAAGTGACTGTAACAAACCTATAATGATAAAAAATGGATATAAAATGAGAAACAAGTTAGTGGACAAATGAACAACAAACACCCACCCACCTATAGGAAGGGTGATCCCTATGATGACATGAAACTGGTGATAGGCCATGAAGTAGCTTGTAATGGACAAAATGGCACTCGCAAAAACAATGAAACTTTGTTTATTATAATTTTAATTTTAATAACTTACAAAATCCTCAGCCTCAAACTGTCTGGGTTCTTCTTTGTCTCTCATTTTCTCAGGTCCATTGTTTTCATGCAGCCCCTGTCCCCTTCCGCAGCGGTAGGTGCTGGCACACAGGCGGAAACCTCCCCTGTGGCAGCCCCCAGGGTGGCCGAGATCTTCTGTACCACTTCTGCCTTGGCAACGCCAGCCAGTGTTCTCTTTTCTCCAAGAATGCCCTTACATTAAGTTTTAAAGAAATGTAATTACAAACGATTTTAAAACAATATTCTACTTTTGCACAGTTGTTAGAGAAGTTAAGTCAGCAGCTCTACACTCTGTGACATGATAGAACAGTAAACTTAATTTTTCATTCACAGAAGCAGAAAGGAAGAATCTTACAAAACAGCACTAGAGAAAGAGGACAGTAGTCTGACATGAACACAAGTTAACTTCCTTTTCTGTCTGCTCATTTATACGCTGGTGGTTAAAATATTATCTCAACACTCATTCTTCTTGAGAGAAATACACGTGGAATCACACTTTAACCAGCCTTTAGTCATCATCCTCTCCCGGAAGACCTGTCTTTGCATTACCTCTATTTACTACAGAATAAGAATTTGCCACAGCAGAGCTATGACGATCAGATTTTTTTTCTAGCTAGAGTGCCACGAAGCAATGATGTAAACTTATTCAAAATGTTTCATGAAAGCTAAATTATACCTCCATTAGGCTGTCGATTGCTAGGACCAAGCCCATCTGAAGAGTTGTGTCTTCTGCGATTAGCTTCATAATAACTCCCTGCCCACAAAAAATTTTCAGGATGTTTCGCAGAGTCCAGTGATGACTGTAAAGGAGCACAAGTGGTAGACCAGACACATCTGATTAATAACAAAAGTGAATTATCATCAGGAAGATGAATCTTCTGCTCCAGGATACTGAACAGTGTTGAGGGCCGTGCCTGTGATACATGGTAAAAACCCCAAGTGTCTTGTTTTGTTCTGGCAGCAGAACAAAGCACAAGTGGCATATGTAGCAGCAGAGAAAATGTTAAAAAAAAAAAAAAGGTAAGAAAGGACAACAGATCACAGTTTGGAATGCAGAAGCCTGGAATCTTAATTCTGGTTATGAGACCCCCACATGTACGTGCTATAGAAAGCAAGGAGTTGCCCTCACCAGAGGCAGCCAAACCCAAAAAAGTTCCAATTTAGTTTTGTCATATAACTTAGTAATGTAAGTGCAACTAGTTATGAAACACAAATAAAACCTAGAATCAATAGTGTACAGATTCTCAAATATACTTCGAATTACCAGTTTATAAGTAGGCTCACAGAATTTCTGAAGAAATAAATCTTTAAAATGTTTGTAGGAAGTACTTTATAAACTAAAACTTATATTAAGAATACCACTCAGAAATCAAAATACAACCTGACTAGAACACCTACCTAAGGTGACTAAATCAAAAAAGATTATGTCTTCTTATAGCAACTGTCTTCCACATTAATTCTTTCTGGCTTTACTATTTTAACACTATTTACATCTTAAAAACTCCAGAAAATATTTTAATTCTGCAACAGTGTTTAGCCTTACTGATGCAGATGAGGCAAAGCCCCACTCCCTCCCAACAGACCTGCTGTGTATACGTGTGTCCCCTGTACTGGGCACATACAAGAGATCCAACATGTCCCGAGGCTGTGAGAAGCATAAATGTGCAGCTGCGTGGAGATGTACTGTGTCAGCAAACTGAGCTTAAAGACTCCAGGCAGTAAGAATTTAACTGCACCCATAATACAAACTTTGCTGCGTGAAGCTCGCTCCCTCTCCAGGCCGGGTAACATTCAGGAAGAAGAGTACAGCAGTAACGCTGGATGTCTGAAAATGAAAGCCTCAACTGTATTTCAACAATAATTATCCACTGATGTCTAATCAAACTACATCAGTACTTAAAGTACTCTACATATCAAGGTGAGTACGGGGGGGGGGGGGG
>NW_008616724.1:16758-33505 GCF_000691845.1 Merops nubicus
GAAATTACAGTAATGGGTTTAACTTCTTTTGGAAAATACCGAGCAAATTATTTCCATCTTCTTACCTCCCCCACAAGCAAAAATCACACACAAAAAAATTATACCCAAGTTCTACTGACAATGGCCCAGAAGAGTGCAAGGTGCTGTCCAAATTCACTGCTTAAAATTCAAACTCAAGTAAAAAACAGGTATGTATAAAATACAAAGCATATATTTCCAAACCATACAGAAGTCAAATGAAAAGGGATTGCTCTCTCAATTGGAGGTCTTGGAAGTGAATTACTTCCTTAACAAACTTGGAGAGAGAGGAAAAAACAGAAAACCACAAGTAACTAAAAAAAAAATAAATCTATTAAGTTCAAAAATTAATCTCAATATTTAAATAAAAAATAAATCCTTATAAACAAATTTTTAAAAAGCTGAAAAAAATTTCAGAAAGCTCCGGATCCGCTGAACATAGATGAAATTTTAAAAGATGCTTCATGTGTTCATTTACATATGACAACCTTCTAATACTGCCTTTGGGATTCCTCTTCCTTTTCTTTTTTATGAGCTTTGAAGAACAATTACATTTTCACATATAGTAACTGACAGCTTCTTATACCTTGTATCCAAGTCGTACACGATACAATGAATCTGAGGTCTCTAAATTGTGTGCAAAGATCATGCAGTTTGCATTTTCCCCACACCATGGAGCTATCGGTCTAGCAAGCCTCTTCTGGAAAGAATGACAGTAAACTGCACTCGACAGGCCATCTATTGGCAACTTCTGTAAGCTGAGAAATCATCTAGCTAGGTTCAGCCAAGCAAGAACGAAAGCAACATGGCTTGTCAAGTATAAGAATAAATCTTATCACTTAACATGAAGTAAAAGTAAGCTTGCAAAAACTGAGTTTTCCAGTCTGTCTGCAATTTCCACATAGACATCTTACAGCAATACTTTCTGAGAAGTTTCACTCATATCCCAAGATGCATTCTGCTTGAAACATGAGACACCTTGCCTTCCTCACCTTGTATTTCCTCTTCATCTCCATCCCTCGCACCTGCTCTTCTCTTCAACTGCTTTGTTAATATATGGGAAGTGGAAATAAAAATCTGTTCTAGGAAATGGGTGGGACAAGGGTCTACAAATAGGGAAATGGATGACAAGAGTTTGAATAGCCAGTGCTGCCTCCACTTCTGCATATGCACAAATTAAGAAAAAGTAGAAGGATACGCCAGAGAAAAAAGAACCATTTATGAGACAGGCATATTCATGACTTCCTAGAATGTTTACAAATCCTAACAATTCAGACATTGCTAATTCCTGTTTCCAAGCTAACTGTCCTGTTGTATAAAGTGAGTAACAGTAGTCTAGGTGAAATAACCAGAGTGAAAATGCACAACTATTTGAAAGCATCGCACTTCACCAGTGGTAACAAGTATCCCACTAGCAACTGAAGAGTTATTTCAGAAGGTGCATTTCAAAAACATTTCCTTAAAATTACTTGGATGATAGAATAACATTTCTATTAAATTTATAGGACACAGAGCAGAATAACAAGCAAGAGCGTTAGGCGCATGTCTCTCTTGGTAATCCTAGCACAAAATACCATAGTTAATACTAAACTCCTGATGAAGGTAATCTTAATCCAACAACAGCTCTAGTAACATGGCCAGGCACAAGTTTCCTTCCACAAAGTCATCTGCTTAAGCAAAAACACTCTGCTGGAGGTACAGGCTTGACAACAACCATGGTCCAACTACTTATATGACAGTAACAAGGCTGAACAGATATTGTCTGTTATCACCCTGTTCATAAAGAGATTTGCATTTTTACTGCAATTGAGGTTATGTCATTTAGACTTCTCTAATACCAAGAGTGCCTGTTAAAATGAACAACACACGCACCTTTCTTGACTGTGGAGTAGGAAAATTAAGCCAGGCTGGAGCAAAGTCATGCTGCGCCATTTAGGTCCAGTCTCTCCGAATCAATGAAACAAGGCTTCAGCACCTCATGGCAAGTCCCTGTACTTGGAAAAGCAAGAAATTAGTACTTCTTAGATGTTTACATTACAGGAGGATTACATTTGTGGTGTTTTGATCATTACTTCCCTTCTGTTTTATGGTATTATTTTCTCACACAGATCTAGTTATAATCTAACTATCCTCATCTCATTTATAGCATCACATTTGCGCTTTTATTACCATAGTGTCAGACTAATCCAATATATTGCAAGCATCATGAAAATACAAGTGTAATATTCCTTCATTTCCTCGTATAGGTGGGATGAAGCATCTTGTGTAAGGTCAGATCCAGAAAGCTGTGGCAAAATTCCCTTGTTGAAATACTTCCTGGAGCCATCTAGAAGAGATTTCAAGAGCTTCCTACAAGAAGCCAATTTTTTTAATTAGGCCCTAAATGTTAGTCTCAGAGGCCAATTTAAGTTCCTTATGAAAAAAAAACAAGAGGCTCAGGGCCACCAACAACTCCATATTATCTCTAGGTTCAATGGACAGAGTCTACATGTCGTAAAACAGTGTAGAAATCCAGTAAAATTCTCTAGTCTGAAAACAGGCAAAAGGAAGTATGGCTTAAGATTAAAACCCAAGAACACTTTTGCTATCGCATGCTCTCCCCACAAGTAGGAAAATAGCTCTTAATAAGCAAGAGAACACAAGACAATTAAACTGTATTACCTGAAGTTGAACTACATCACAGAAAGAAACGGATGAAACACTGCCTGAAATATAAGGTTATCTGAATCATGCTCTGCAGCTAAATACTACAAAATGTTATATATGTGAGGTGGCTTAACCCTGTTGAAGCACCAGATGCCCATCAAGCCACTCTGTCACCCTCCCCCTTCCCTCTCCCTCCTCAACAAAGGAAAAGGGGAATAAAATAAGATGGAGACAAAACCCCTTGTGGGTAAAAACAAGGGCAGTTTAAAGTAAAAGGAAAAGCAAAGGCAAGCAATGCTGCACACAGAAGTGAAGAGGAAAAAACCCCAAAGATTTATTCTCTACTTCCCATCCTCACACAATGTCTGACCCTTCCTGGGCAGCAGGGCTCCAAAACGTGTTGTGGTTGCTCTGGAGGACCAAGGAGCAGCTAGCTCCCCCTCCTTCTTCGTACCAGCTTTATAGCTGAGCTGACGTCATATGGTGTGGAGTATCCCTTTGGTTAGTTTGGGTCAGCTGTCCTGGTTATGTTCCCCCCAAAGCTCCTGAGCCCTCTCTCCCACTGTGGGGGGGACTGTTAGAAAGAGCCTTGGTACTGTGCCAGCACTGCTCAGTGATGGTCACAACATGGGTGTTATCACCACCCTTCTGACTCCCAGCACAAAAGCTCTGCACCATGAAGGTTGCAATGGGAAAATAGCTCAGCCTGGCCTGATAAGACATGATATACACAGTTAGCTTTGTCCACAGCTCACCAGTACTGACTGCATATTCCTTCCTACAAAAATCGTTCTAGAAGCAGATGCAAGTCTTCCTCATGTTCTCACTTTTCCCACTAAAAAGCTCTAAAAAATTTTTTGATAGTGCTGCTATGACAGATGAGTCAATCCCTTTCCTACAAAGCAGTATAGTGAAACCTGGGCCAAAACTATACAATCCTCAGAGTGCAAAGTCAGCAGCAGAATATCTATAAATTTCAATAAACTCGTAAAAGAAAACTTTCTTTTAGGCCTAATTCTTCCATCTAGTTTTGATAAAAGAACAGTAACAAAAGCATAGATGTATTTTTAGAACACTACCTGACCAATTTCACAGGTTTACATATAAAGACTACCAAGAAAAGCAACTATTGAAGATATAAATGTCCACACCACCAAAGTCAAGAAAATACTTTCTATCACTTGGTTGTACACACTACTGGTCTGGCAATTAGACATGGGAAAATCACATATTTTCATTATTATACCTTACTAATTTCTAATCTTCACAAACACTCAGACATAAACTGGGAAAGAAAGCAGCAGATCAGAGAAGGCCAAACATTAATACATTTTTTAAAAAACTGTATTTTGGACTACATAGCCTACCCTACTTGTTGCCAATTCCATGTTTTACCAGGCTTCATTAATACTCTTACAGATGTTAGCTTTCTGATGCTGACAAGCTTGTCTTAGAATGCATTTTAATATAAAAACATTTCCATTACAAGCATGATCTCTCTTTTGATGATCTGGCAACTATTCAATAGCTCCAGGATAGTCTTCATTCTCAGGAAGCTGTTTTTGGTAAACTGAACGCAGATCACAAAGTGAGAATAGGATGTCAGCAAGCTCACCCTGCTGCCACAGGCAGGATTTACTATGCTTAAACCCTTGATGATCAGCTAAGTTGGCAAACACCAGTTTGTTACTTGCTTGCTTTCCAAACCAAGTTAGAACACAGACACTAACAGATTACTCTGCAATATGCCCCATCACTAGAGGTTCCTTCAACCACTTCTATGTCTTTTTTCCTGCTGTTCAAGTCCATTACCTAAGCTATCCCCAGCAGTCAGAGATACTTCTGCATTCTGTGTCTCCCAAAGCACTTACAACCTCTATTCAGACTGGTACTATCTCCAGTGTAGTACATGTACACTCTATTTCACAATTGAAGTTATTAACAAAATTACTGAAAAGAACTCTCTAAATATTTGCCCAATACATCCTGCCAGCCCGACAAGAGCTGCCTTTAAAAAAACTGAGAAGCTACTAAGACAAATAGTTAACACTGATCAGCAATTTACTTTAGAAGAACACTTCTGCCTTTCAGAAACATAGGATTACTTTTAAATTTAAAAGAGAAAAAAAAAAAGGGAAAAAAAATAAAAAAAAACCACACACCCAAGACATTTTAAGTATTTTAACAGAATGAAAGTCAGTATGCAGCCATATGAGCATTTGCAAGAAACTACTTTAACTATACTGACAAACGTGAAGAACCCATTTGTCTGCTAGCAAGCCCTCTCTTGTATACACACCACACAGAGTTCATTAACACTGATAAAAGAGCTGTTGTCCTTCCAGAAGTAAGCTCTTTGACGTAAATATCACAGATCCAAACACAGTTCTGCTGCTTTCAGAAACTCTCTTGATAACAAAAGAGTAGACCCGAAATTTATCACTGAATATTCCAATCACCATTCCCTAGCAGCACGCACTCAAAATACATCTGCCATTCTTTAACCAAAGTGTCACAAAAGCTATCTTGGCTCAGGTTGCCTTTTACTGAAGCAGAGCTTTACAATTACAAAAGGCAAGAAGAAGTTACTGAAATACTACTATCCCCGTACTACTACCACTCAAATGTACTTCAATTTCTTTGATCAGTCTGGTCAAAATATTCAGTCTCACCTCACCAAAAGCCTCTGGTGTCTAATTCAAGTACTGCATAGGGACTTCAGAAAAGAACGTCCCATAAATTTAAAACTTTTATTTTACTGTGTTGTGGACAGCAGAATAGTTTACAGCAAAGAAAAAAAAAAACTGTTCTCAAATCTTAGTTGTTGAGGGGAGATCTGAGAGAGGTCTGTAAAGTGCTTTGTTTCTGATAACATGCAATAATTATTCCAATATTCAACTACACAGAAATTAATTCTGTATTTTTCTGAAGTATAAACTTCAATCATACGTCAGCGAGTGCCAAACAATAGTGAATAACTAGTTCCAAACGATGTACAGTGAAGAGACTTGTCAGAAATATAACTCAACTCCTATGCTTCTAAGTCAGAAACTAATAATTGTAACTGAAGAATTTAATAAATATCACAATGCATGCTGTAATAATTAATCCATTTTCTTGAATCTTAGGTGGTAACCATATGAAAATACTGTTTCTCCAGCATTTTTTTCCCCTCTCACCTGCTACATGAAATTAATAGACTGTTTAAAACCCAAATTTTTTAAGCATGAAGACTACCCACTACCACCAAAGTATAAATCTATTTCTTTTTTTTTTCCCTGCAATAACACAGATAGAACTCAATATTGTTCAAAAGCAAAAAAAAAAATACGCTGTATTCACAAACTTTTGGATTAATTTACTTTCAGATGATGCACAACCCAATTGCTCACCACCCTCTGCCTGACGCTGAGCCAGTCCCCCAGCAGAGATCCACCCGCAGCCAACTTCCCCCTGCCCAGGTACTGAGCAGGACGTTCTAGGGCAGGGAGGAGCCCTCGGGCAGGTTCTGCTCTGCTGTCCTGGCCACGCGCCCCGAGCCGCTCGTGCACCTGCGCACCAGCAAGACCTGGGAAGCTGGGAAGTCCTTGATCCTCTGGCAACAACTGAAAACATCAGCATATTATCAACATTCTTCCCACACTGAACCCAGAACACGGCAATATTCTAGCTACTCACAAGAAAACAAAATTTGCTTTCTCCTAGCCAGAACCAGGACACACCTTATCTGCAACCTTGAATTCACTGTTACCGGGACAAAAAACAGAACAGCCAAAATTACTAATACCCAAGTTTTTTTTGCAAAGCTTGCTTGGAAGCAATAAACTTCCATGCAGTTAGTACATGAAAGGGGCACAAAATACATAGATCAAGAGATGCAGTTGAACAACCTATCCAAAACATGGAATCCATGTTGGTTTTAACGAATGTAATTTCTCACATCTTAATAAAATTTGTGTAACTTCTCGGAGTAAAAATTTTTCTAGAAATCTCTTATTTTTTTGTCTCCCTTTTTTCCTTCCTAAGTCATCAGAGGGGGTGGGGGAAGGGGGAAGGCTGCTCATTCTCATACCATTTGTCCTAAATAAGGGACTCCTGCCACCACAACTACATCAGTTATGGATTTCACCCTCTTTCACTCCTGGATGATTTCACCATCATACAGAAATTTAATAATAAATCAATAAAGAAATTGAAGTACATTTGAGTGGTAGTAGTACAGGGATAGTAGTATTTCAGTATCTTCTTCTTGCCTTTTGTAATTGTGCAGCTCTGCTTCAGTAAAAGCAGACTGGCAATACCTGGCAGTAGTTTCTAACCACTAGAGAAGCATGACAGCACTACAGGCTGAACACAGTGCAAAAACCTAGCAAACATCTGGTAGTCCAGCCTGTATCTCTGTGTAGCGCATCAAAAATGGGAATACAGTGCATCACACATCAGACTCATTATAGACAGGGTAACTGTAGAGTCACTGCAGACAGTACTTGGTGCATTTATTGACTAATTCACTTAGCTCCAGCGCTGAACCAGAAAGCAGTTGTGCTACCTAAAGTTATGGAGGAAAAGGATAAGGCAGAACAGACAGACTTTGGTTTTTTTCTTCCCCCCATGCCCAGCATCTATAAAATGCTGGGAACAATGAGACCTGAAAAAGCTGTAACATTAAAAAAAAAATATATATCGGGGTTTTTTTCAATCAAAATCAAAAAAAAAGTCTCCGACGCAAACACTGGAACACTTGAGATCCAACCTGACCTCATAATGTCTCCTGCACTGCTCCTGCTAACACAGTACAACAGCCCTTTCTTTTACAAATCTCTTGAAGTTGGCCCTCAACATATCAAGAAGACAAAGGCTACTGAGGTCTGGAATAAAATGATTATACAAAAAAAAAAAAAAAATTCCTGCTCCCTTGTAAAGGTAATCCTTTACCCAAAATTTCTTCTAGCCTCATTTCCATTCATCAAATCTTTCCAGCACTAGAAACCCTCTCTCTACTTATTACCTGAAAGGACAATGGCATAAAGTAATATGCACTCACATTTAACCGCTGTAATTTTTTTGACACTATTTTCATTATTTAAGTAGTTCAGACTAGAGGAAATGCATGTAGTATCACACTGTCAATATATTTAACTATAAACACTACAACAGTTTTGCAATTCTTAAGAATCAAGTGTAAAAAAACAAGTAATACTAATTTCTATTTCCACAGGTCCACACCCATTGCAAGTTATAGTAGGAATGTCTCAACAAAGCAACTCTTCATTCTATCACAGACAGGGTTATGAACTTTGAGCATCACCTTGTAACTAAGCATTACTACACGCTCCTGAGGCCACACTGTCTATTCGTGTCCCAACCATCAGCAGTGCCATCAACAGCATTAACAAAGATAAAGTCCCCCTTGTTGTTACCTCCTTCACAGAATTTTACATGAGTTTGATGACTCACTACTTTTAAATCTGGAAAGTATCTTGTGAAAAATTAAAATATAACATCCACAGAGTGTTCTGAAAGATTGAGGACCAGCTCGTGCTCCCTTAGAAAATCAAAAATATTATCAGCTTCCCTTCACAGGAAAAACACTCCAACCCCTTCATCATCTTTGTGGTCCTTTGCTGAACTCACTCCACCAAACCTGCATCTTTCTTGTACCAGGGAGCCTACAACAGGACACAGTGCTCCACCTGTAGGCTCATCACAGCCAGGTAGATGAGAAAGAACTCCCCTTGATCTGCTAGCAGTACTCTTCCTAATCTACCCCAGGAACATGTTTGCCTTATTTGTTATGAGGATGCACTGCTGTCTCATGGTTAGCTTGCTGGACCCCCAGGTCCCTCTCTGCAGAGCTGCTTACCACCTAGCTATTCAGCACCAAGCACGTAGTGGCACGTGCAGCTACTACTCCCTAAAGGAAAGACTTCACATTCTCCCTTGGTTGAACTTCATGATGATGCTGTCTAGTTCTCCATCCTGTCGAGGTTCCTCTGAATGGCAGGATAAATATCTAAGGATATCACCCACTCCCTCCCGTTTTGTATCACCTGCAAACTTGCTGAGGATAAACTTGGCCCCATTATGCAGGACTTTAATGAAGATGTTAAATAGTACAGGGTCCAGTATGGAACCCTGGGGCACAGCAATAACAGCTTCCTCCAAAACTGCCTTTGTGCCACTGACCACAACTATGACAAGCCGGACCTGGCAAGGCATCTAGTTTTTGATATACATCATCCTTCACTTCCTCACACACACTTTGTCATCCTCTCTATGAGGATGTCAGGGAAGACAAGGTCAAAAGCCTTACTGAAGTCAAGATAAACACCATCCATTGATCTGCATTCATCTACCAAGCTGGTCACCTTGTTCTAGAAGGCTACTGGTTACACATGATTGGCCCTTCAAAAAACCCTTTTGGCTGCTCCCACTTACCTTCCTGTCCTCCATGTGTTTGGCAATGATTTCCAGGATTAGTTGCTGTCCCCCTCTCCCATGGACTGCAGCCTGTAGTTTCCTGTATGCTCCTTCTTACTCTTCTTGATGACAGGATTGACATTTGCTGTCTTCTAGTACTCAAACACCTCTCATGAGACCTCTAAAAGATAATATGGAATGACCTTGCAATGACATCAGCTGGCTCCCTCTGCACTCACAGAGGCATCCTGTCAAGGCCCATGGATTTACCTATATCTTTATGTGTTCCTTAACCCAAGCCTTTCTACACCAAGGACAGAGAAAAAAGCTCAGCAGAACCTTAAGATGACAAGGACATAAGATCAGAGACTGTCCCCACCCAATTTAAGGGCATGTTGTTGAACCTGACTAACCAGTATTTGGCTGGCAGAAGACAGTCCTACTGGTACCGAAGAGATCCAACTTCAGGGAGGTCTCGCAAGTGTCCAGAACAAAAATCTTCCCCTAGCCCAGATAGCTGTCTTCAATATTTCACACGTTTCATTACTGTTGACAAGATACACTTTGTAACACTACTTGTCTGACCTACCAGAATAAATAAAACCAGCTTTCCTTTTTCATAATATTCTAGCATGAACAAACAGATAAAAATGGTGACATCCTTATAATAAGTAAAA
Organism: Merops nubicus; assembly: GCF_000691845.1. Classification (NCBI taxonomy): domain Eukaryota; kingdom Metazoa; phylum Chordata; class Aves; order Coraciiformes; family Meropidae; genus Merops; species Merops nubicus. The sequence goes on from NW_008616724.1 coordinate 26,520, forward strand.
GGCTGGTTAATAAAACAGTAAAATAGCCAAAACATCTACAAACTAAAAATCTGATTTACCAGAAGATTGTATGCTTTTGACCATCTTACAGATTTACCATATTAATAAACTCACCCTATTTAAATGGAGCTGAACAAAATTTTATGGGAAAAAACAAATTTTAAAATAATGCCAAAAATTAGGACACAAAACCCCTGACAGCTGAACCCATCTCACCAGAAGCTAGAGACAAGGAAAAATAGTTCTGCATTTTCAGCTTCTATACTTCTTGTGCTCTGTGGATAGCCTAAACTATTTTACAGCAAGTAGTTTCTCTGACATTGAGTATTTTAGAGGTTTTCAGAAGACAATTAAAACAAAAGGCAATATCAATTTAAATAATTAGAAATATTTGAAGCTTGTATGTCAACTAGCAAACTTATTAACAGGAAAAAAAAATTAAAAAATTAAAAAAAAAGAGGAAGCAACAAGCTATGAATTCCCAAAGTTAAGGGAGACACAAATTCAAATTTATTGATGCTCCCTGAAGACTTGTTTAGAAATTCAACCTATTGATTTGCATAGAGAAACCCATGAACAGAATAAATGTTAAAAACACATGCATATATGCACATTCATCGTTTTCAGTAAAGTCTAAAAGTAGCACATATGGAAATCTGAGTGGCATGTCACTAAGATTTTTTTGACCTAATATCTCACAGATTATTACTTTAAGTACAGCACACCACAAGATGCTTGAGGTATAACCTTAACACCATCCCTCAGCTACACACTTTTTTGACAACTCTCACCCTGTCACCATAATTTTTAGTATAACATTTACAAATGGAGTAAAAGAAGGTTGTACACCATCAAAATTGAACTATACTATAGCATTGCCATGACAGTAAAAAAAAATAAAAGGCTATATTTTATTCAGTTTGCTTCTTATTCTCAAGTTTGTTTCTACTGCTGCTGCTTTTCTTCCCTGGTCATGAGCCAGAGCAGGTATTACCAAATCATTAAGTCAGGAAGACAAATTAAGCGTATCTGTGAATTTCAGAGGGGTCCAATAAGAAAAGTGACCTGAGAAAACAGTGATAGTCTAACAAGAAGGGAAAGAAGGCAAACACATTTTCTAGTGGGGCATTAAAACTAAGTATTTAGTATCAGAGATATCCCAAACACTAACCATACTGCATTTCATAAAAACAGAAAGAGAAAGTTATTTGCCAAGCTCAATTTTTTTTCCTGAAGAATGAGCAGCAGGAGGCAAATTTCTCACTAAAACAGAGCTACTCTGGGGTAACCAAACCACAAAATAAACTGATCCTTCAGTTCTTTCATCTTGAGCCAGCTTCAAATGTTTATTGCATCTACTTAGCATCAGACAGAAAAATTACAAAGTTTTGCTCTGAATTAGGCAGAGAAACTATATGCACAAGTCCTCACCATTAGACTACACAGACTCTCTTCTTCCTAAACAAAAAAAAAAAAAAAAAAGGAATTTTCTCAAATCAAGTAGGTTTTTAAAATAACCCATTCTATCAAAAATTTTTCCTTCTGCCCCAACAAATTTTCTTTGAACAGAAAATTTCTTCTGATAACAGATTCTTCCATTACCTCTAGACAAGAGTTGAACTAATTTGAAGTAGTTTCTAAATGTCAGCTTTAAATAATACTTTTGTTTAAACACTATTTCCCTTTATACATAGCTTATTGGAGACGTTCCTTGCTCTATGATTCATTTAGTTTGGCAAAAGCAAAATAAGCTAATTTCATGTTATTCTGCTACTGAAAAAGTGCGTTAGTAAGACAGAAAATAATATTCAAACCCTAACACAAACTTTGCAGAGCTTTTGAAAAATGTAAGTATTTAAATTTTTTTACAAATTGCTGCAAACACGTAACAACTACTTGAACTAAAGATTATTTATTTCCTTTCTCTTCTCTCCACATAAATGCACAGCTACTACAGCAGAACAAGCTTAAATATTTACAGCTAACACTTTGACACTTTGAAGGGAAAGTGACACTCTGCTACACTTCATTGTAGAAGCCAGTTTACAGACATATAATTTACCAACAAGGTTCAGTTTTGGTAAGCTAATTCCCTCAAGTTCTTTGGTATTCTAAAATGTGTTGTCAAAGACTCATACCTCCAACAAAAGGAAGGGGAGATGAACTTTTAAAAGTCTTCTCTCCCACTGGTTGAGCAGACGTTACAAAGTTCTGAACAATTCAGCTGAAGCTTTCTCAGCTGAGCAGGTAAAATCTCCAGCTTTAGTCTCACTGTCCCCACCATCCAATACAGAACTGTTCTGATGAGTATTCTAGCACCAGAAAATAAGGATGAATAAGAAGAAAATATTCATGCATTTTCAAATTTACCTTCTTGCCTCATGCTTTAAAAAGAAGTATGAGATCTAAGGCTTCCTGCAGAACACTGAGGAAGGAGTGAGGTCCTCCATCAAATCTGAACACTTCCAAAAGACTTATGACTTGCCTAAGTATGAGATGCATACGGAGTCAAACTGCAATGGTCATTTTCTTAACCATTTAAAGCCAAAACATTCTCTAGTATAGCCACAGCCCTAAAACCTAGCTTTACAGTGACTTAGCAAAAAAACAAACAAAATAAAAAAGGAAAACACACCTTCATTTCTACTTATGGCTCAAGTTCCTTACGTGAGGATGAATCAACTAAAGCACACTTTGTTTTTCATAAGGATCTACAATGCTGGCAGACCCAACTCAGGGGACCACTAATTAATAAACTGCTGTTTATTGTATGGTCCTCTTTCTCTGTATAGGGATGGTTCACAAGGAACAGGGTTGACATCACTTCTGTGAATCAAATATTAACATGACAACAATCAAAACATCTTTTAGGAAATGTTTTAGAAACTGGTGAAGTTAGTGAAAGAGCTCTGGATGACTTAATCACCAATTTGATAAAAAAAAAATATTTTCCTTCTTGCACTGTCCGAGACCATAATTTAAAAAAACAAAACAAAAAAACACTATTACATAACATAGAATAACTTCATATTTGAAGGTAAACTACAACCAAGTTCCTTCTGCTTGAAACCCTACCCACCTACAGTACCACTTAGCAGAAAGCTAGACAAACACTGATTTCTTGCCCTTTGCAAGGTTCAGAGTCCAAAAGCTTAAGTGTTAGTGCAACAACATCAACCCATTCAGCATGCATTATGTAACAAAGTAAGCAGGAATTTTTTTTGCACTTTGGAGTCTTCACTAGGATCTGAAGAAAAAGCAGTTGAAAAAGGTAGGTGTTTTGACATATCCTGAGCATAAAAAGCAGAAAAACTATCCTGTCTTTTTCAGCCGTTTTTCTGACTACGTTTATCCAAAATATGAAAGGAGGTGATTGCAGAAGAATTGATGGCACCACACAGTGTGTGATCATCAGTTAGTGTGTAACATTATGGCTCAAAAACCGAAACAAAAGGCACACCAGTTCTCATTCAAGTTTCTTTATTATAAAGTCTGTGAATAGTTCTCCTCGCAGGACAGACTTTATTCCCCGTACTAAAAAATAAATGAAATCAACTTCCCTAGAAATCACTGATGAACTATCACTGCCACACTGTTTTATCCACACATTTTAAACAGAAGAATCTCACCCAAGTGGAGGGGGGAAAAAAGGAGCATAAAGTACATTAACTTTTGAAGAACTAACAAAGTTAAACACTTGCACAATTTCCCTAACATTTTACAGATGAAATTCCACATAAAATTTGCTGCAAGTTTAAACTCTGCTTACTCTTAAAAGCTTCCACCAACATTTTTTTTTAACACAGCACAGCAGCCTACATCTTTCAAGACAATTCCTCAATACAAATGTACCCATTTTAGGATTTTACCAGAATAAAGGCATCAGTAGAAGAGAAAAGTTGTGGACAGTACAAAAGCTATGTTTACATCAAGGCTTAAAGCAGAACCTCTTGGGGGCCAAAAACCTCATCTTCATAGCTGTATGCAAACCACTTAACAGGCTGTCTGCACAAAAATAAAAACCTAAAGAAGGAGGTGATGTGGACCAACATTCTAGGCCTTTTCTCCTTAGTGGGCCTCACCTAATCAGGAATTTTGCTTAGGGTGCAAGGGCACAGCTGTAAAACACGCCTGAATCCTTGTCAAATACACAGGCATACAAACAAGAGCAACTGCACGTCCCAAGTGCAAAGGCAACAAAAAGGAAAACACAAGCACTACCTTACCAGCAGAGTGAGGTAAAGAGAGAGTTAATTTAATGAAGCTAAAAATCAAACTCTTGTTCAAAACATCCAGAAGGGAAGGAGTCCAGATAAAGCTGCCATCCAAAATAATAAGTAGGTGATGCAGCTCCTTCGTTTCAGTGAGAGCCTCTTTTAATTTAAAAGTATCTCACAGCACTGAAAGTTAACAGCTTAAAAAAACAGATAAATGTCTTTTTCTATAAGTCAAGAAGCAGGTCTTACTATCATGATCACACAACAGACAAAAAAAAGACCACTCACACCTCAGCTTCTTTCCATTTACCAAATACTTTCCAACAACACAATAATTAATCCTTAAACCAACTAAAGGAATGAGGACAATCATTATACTCTATTGGTTTGGTTCCATCTCACATGGCTCAGTTCATTCAGTCAATCCCCAGCCATGCTGAGACACAAGGCAGAAGAGCCACAAGAGATTACAGACACAGCCTCCTAGCCACGTTCCACAGTTTCCACATTATCAAAACACCAAAACTGAAATAGAAGTTGAAATAACAAAAGAGCAAGGCCATACAGAAAAGTAAAATACTGAAGATACATGAACTTTCAGATACCAACAAGCCAAGACAGAGATTAGATCTACTTCAAGTAATCAGAATTACTTTTAGTGAGCCTGAGAACTTATTTAGAGCAAGGCTTTCATCTGCAGTCAAAACAATGAGTTACATGGGGGACAGGGAAAGGAAACCACTGTCATAATCCTAAGGTACAGGTTCACATGCTTAACTTTGCTTAAAGAGAAGCCACGTTCCCAAATATCTTTGTATTGCCCTTAGAGAAAACCATTTTTCTTCCCATCAGCTCGCTACTACTAACACTTCAGTATTGCAGAAACTCTGAAAATGTTTTAAAAAGGTTTAAAAGGCAAACATGTCACCTTTACCAAACACTCAGTTTCCAGTCTACCCAATAATGCTTTAAATATTTAAAACTTTATAAATAATCAAGGTGGGGTAGGGGTAAGAGAACTTAAGTAAAATTACCACTAACTTTTGAATTAAGTTGTTCCATCCATCTTAACTTTCTTTGAGGCAGTAGCAATTCAGATGAATGCAAACCTACAAAGAAATATTGTAAATATATTCATTTAAACATTTAAAATATACCTATCTTCAGAAACTTTAAACCACTATGGCAGTAAGGGGACAGCAATACATCTAAATATAACATGTAAAGTTAGTTAGTTATCACTAGATTTTGTTTTCAGTCCTTCCAAAGAGGCAGAGGTTTTTTGTAATGCTACACTTGTAGACCAGTCAGACTCATTCATTCCCATTGCTGCAGCACAGGAAATTACTCTGAACCCAACCTTAAAATATCAACAGATTAAAAAGCTAGTTTGCATATGCAGCAAAATATTTTTTTGGTGAAAAACATTTGGGTTCCTTAAGCGGTAAATAACAGTGGAAGGAAATTTAAAAAAGACAAACCAAAACCAACACAAAACTATATCAGTACTCCATGCTCCAAAAACATTTTATACAAATGGAAAGACTGAAATGTGCAAGTCAACCAGACTTGTTCAGTTAATAGCTCACTGTTGAGGTTACAGTATCATCATTAAGGCCTGCCTACCTACACATTCAGTCTAAACGTACCTATTTTCTAATCTCCCGCAAAAATCACTATCCTACCTAAACACTTCTCCTTGTACATGTATTCTTCAAATTCTTCAATAATTATTTCATTAATCATTAAAAAGAAGTCAACATTACATTCTTCAAGTTCTTCTCAACATTGTCAAAAAAAACAGCAAACCTCTAGGCAGTAAGCATTATCGTTTTAACCATTCTCCTGGTAACATGTTTATTCAAGAGCAAACTGATTTCGGAGTACTACATCACTTACCTAATCCAAGAGGACCGCACAAGGTGTTGGTCCTGCGTGATTTGTATTTCTCCAGTTTGTTTTTCTTGAGATAATATCCCCAGCTCTTGTTGCTACTACATTTGTAGCTATTTGACATAGATTTGACCTCACAGAAATCAGCTACCCATCCTTCTCGCTTATAGATTTTGCAAGGCTATTTCCAAAATTTGCCAACTGTCTCAAAAAGCTTTTTTTCTTTTTTTTCTGACAGCTGCTCCTCTTGTCTATTCCATGTACATATCACTATGAGAAGCATCAGCTCCAGGTGAAATAAATACACTCCTTACACCACGAACTGTGAAGCTGAAAATCCAGATTTCACATCTGAACTGTGGAACGTTTGCTAGCTTCAGGTGACAGAGACATTTATAAACAACAGCTATCTGGATACCTCCATGCTGCTTCTTGGCAATAACATTTTTCAACTAAAATATTAAATAAAATATAAAAGAAAAAAAGATAAAGAAACATCTATTAGATTCTTCATTTAGAAAATAAGTCTCATTGCAAAATGACAGAAAGCTATGTCAAAAAATCTAAGAAATAAGATAAGGGGAAAAATATTTGCCATGAAACTTTTCAGCAATGTCTGCACAGTGACTAAGGCTGCAAATAACCTGGAGCCAGTTAACAAAACCAGTTATGCCTATGATTCAGACAGAATGTTGCCTAGAAGGAAAAAAAAAAAAATCTAGGAGCAAGAAAGCACTTTATTTTGGCAGCTGCGGTATTCAGAATTTGATAGATTTAGCCACGTATCCATGCCATGTAGATAAAAGAATCCAAGAGTGAGGTGCTCGGCACACTGCTAGGAAGAAAACGCCCTCGCTGCTTCAAACTTAAAATTGA
>NW_008616724.1:33587-34034 GCF_000691845.1 Merops nubicus
TTGCACAGGAAGCAACGGCGCCAAGTCGGTTTCCACAATTCTTCCTCCCTACCATCTAAAGCAAAAGGCTGAAAACATCCAGGGCTCCCTCTGTAATCCACACTGCCTACGGTAAAAAGAACCACAACAATCAGCTTTCCCGTTTGAAATCTGAACTGGCGTTAGACAGATGCTTAAGCCTGAGCGTTTAAAAGCGAACACACACGCAGCCGGAGAGAGCTGGCCCCGGGAGCAGAAGAGCCGGCTAGACCTGCACTCGCATTCTGGATAGAGCGGCCTGTGGGCGAACACACTCTCCTGCCTCTCACTCCCACGAGAAAAAAAAGGATGGGAAGAAAAGAGAGCACTTCTCATTTTATTGGGAAAGATGAACAAAACGGCGTAAACCACCCGGGCGGGAGGCGCCGAGCAGGGTCGGGGACACAGACAGAGCACGGGCAAGCGGCG
>NW_008616725.1:0-5116 GCF_000691845.1 Merops nubicus
AAAAAAAAATTATAAATAAAATATTAAAATTGGCTCTGAAAAGAACAGGCTTGGGTAGCTTTGGTTTCTAGAGCTCAGTGAAGAGCTTCTTTCAACTAAACAAGAGTCTAGTCTTATGAGGAGCGGCTGAGGGAACTGGGATTTTTAGTCTGGAAAAGAGGAGACTGAGGGGAGACCTTCTTGCTCTCAACAACAACCTGAAAGGAGGCTGGGCTGAGGTGGGGATGGGTCTATTCTCACAAGTAACTAGTGATAATACAAGAAGAAATGGGCTTAAGTTGTGCCAGGGGAGGTTTCGATTGGATATAAAGAAGAATTTATTTATTGAGAGAGTGGTGAGGTGTTGTAACAGGCTGCCCAGGGAGGTGGTGGAGTCCCCATCCTTGGAAAGGGTCAAAAAAATGTGTGGATGTGGCACTTTGGGCCATAGTTTAGTGGTCCTGGTAGACCTGTTGGCCTTAGGAGTCTCCTCCAATGCCTCTGGTTCCATTTCCATGGCACCGTGACCTGCCTAGTTACCTGCACTGTTGGGGTCACAGTGCAGACTGTGCTGCTCCTCCAGCAGCAGGGACTGTTTGGGGTGCTCTGCCTGGCAGATCCACGAGTTAGGCTTCAAGCTCTCTCCTGGAGGGACTGCTTAGCGAGCTGGCTGCTACCAAACGGGCCACCAGCAGCTGTTGGTGGCAGGGTGCATATCCTGAAATGAGTGACAGTACTTCAGGTGGGACTGGGGACGTGGGCTTTAGTGCAGGCAGAAATCCTCATCCCCACTCAAACTATGCTCATCTATGGCCTTTCTTTTTTTCCTTTTTTCAGATTCTGACATCTCTGAGCATAAAGGGAACATTCCAGAAGTTTCTGCTGTGGGGAAGTTGCTGGCCACAGCAAAAAGGAAACGCCATGCTGTTTTGATCACAGAGACTGCACAAGAGGTTAGCAAGGCTCCTGAGAGTTGGTAGAACCTGTGCAGGATGATCTCTCTCGTGCATCTTGCAGCTGGGGCCACACAGCAGTTCGGCGGTTCTTTTCCATTTCCAGCGAGGAGCTCTCGTGCACTGCGTTTGCCTGGCTCCAGTTTGTGTTCTCTGCTCTAGTATTTGCAGCTGAGGAAGGCATGAAACGTTTGTTGTCTTCCAGATAATTCACAGTTCTTCAAGTTCATGGCTGTAGTGTGTTTGTAAACCATTACTCTTTTTCTCAGGCTTGTAGGTAAGGAGTCAAAATGCATTACCTTACAAGAAAAACTGCATACTTCCTCTGCATCAAACTTTCTGCTGTTTATCATCAGTCCAGGAGAGGGTTCCTGCAAGTCTTTGGCTCTGTAAAAATGAGTTGTGAACTGCTAGATTTCCTAGTTTAGTTCAAAAACTGTGGTGGTGTTTTTCCTAGAGCCTCATAGGGTAAGAGGAATAAGAAACTGTCATGCTCTAATTGTTTGTTCCTGATAGTCATTAACTCTTATTTGTACAAAGTGTATTTTTCAGGGGCTAAACTATCACACTTTGGCTTTTTTAGGAGCTTACTGAGAACTCAGTGATAAACCTGTATCGTTTTAATCACTATTTGTATCGGAGCCTGTATTAAAAAATTGAAGCACCCTTGTCAGACATCCTGCAAAGATTTCCATTCTGCTGCAAATCATGGTCCCCAGGTCATAACAGAGCTGGCTAAATTTCAGGAAGTTTGTTTGCTTTGATTCACAGTCATGTTACACTCACATTGGTACTTATTTTGGTTTTATTTAAGACTGAGTCCACTACTCCTGGTCCTGCACCTAAAAGACCAGCATATTCTGCAGCAGAAGTAGAAATGCTACAAACTGGTAAGGCTGACATCAAGTTATTAATTTTTTTTGGTTTTCATCCTGACTTGAGTACTGTGCAACTCTACCCCTTGGCATGTGTATGGGTTATTGCAGGTACAATATGTGGGGAGCATCTGAGAACACTTGAGTGTAACTCTTGTTTCTTCCCTGCATCCTGGCATTGCTCCTGGATTGGGACTGGGCATTTATTTTATCATCTCAGTACAAACTCTGCTTTGTTAGGATGCAGTCCTTCAGTTTTGATATGTGTACTGTTAACTGGCCAGAAGTAAATTGTTTTAAACACTGATTTTAGTTAGTAGATCCTGATAACAATTTTTTATTTCAGGTTTAAGCTGACAGTACCTTGTGTGCACAACTTTTATTAGTTGCCAATGTGAAAATCTGAAAATATCCTACAGTGACATAATAGAAGTCATATGATGTAAGAGAGAAAATGGAAATTATTTTTGGTGAAGCTCTTTACTGTAAACTTAAGACTCTTCAGCTTCCCTTTGTAGTTACTGATGGCTTGTGCTCTTCTCTTGTAGATAAAATGCCTTGTGGAACTATCACTTGCTTGAATAAGGAAACACTATTCCTTTTTTATGAGATGAGGTAAAAATCCTTCTGTTTTCTCTGACTTCTTCTCTGAATGGTGATAGTGGTGGCTGTACCAACTTGTCCTTGGATTTGCAGAATTCATTTTACCTTGCGAGTGTCTTTCTGCCAAACCGTTAATGAGCTGACATTCCTTTTTTTCCACTTTGAAACCAAGATCCTAAGCATAAGGATGCGTTGGCTTTACATGAGACCAAAAAGCAAGCATGCAGTTGGGTTGCCTGCCTTGTTTGAGTGGCCAGTGGACTCATTTGGCTTGGCTGTCTGAGGTGGCAGGACTGTGAGCTGAGACAGCTTTGTGGTGTTGAGGTAAATGTTTTGGTTGCAGTAAGTGTAGCTACAGGAGAGATTTTGCATGGTGGCCTGATGCATGCATCTTTCTGCAGTGAAAAGAAGTGTAGATGGGAGCAGAGGGAGATTCAGTTGTGGCAGTCCTGGTTTGTAGCTATTCTGTCCCTGTCCTCCTTGCTTTAAACACTAGTGCTGATTTTAGTGGTGCAGCATTGTTCCTGTGCTTCAGTGGTCACTGGTTCCCCTAAGCTTGAGGGGAGAGAAGGAAATAAAATAACTGATAGAGTGTGATGGGTTCAAGTAAAAGGAATGTTTTCTTGCCTTACTCCTTTCAGATCTAGGTACTAACCGAACACACTGGAGAAGGCTTGTAATATCTACTCATACCATGCTGGACTGAAAGGCTTTAAAGCACAAAGAGTGTAGGATACTATGAGAGTCTGTTGTAGGTCTGTCTCGCTCCTGAAAAAAGGGGTCTTTGGTGACCATGCAAATTCGTGTTTGTGAAGAAAGGGTGTATATAAGGACAGCATTAATGCCTGTGTGTTCGTTTGTTCTTAAGAGTCTGTGTGGCTTTAATGATGGTCCTCTCTAAATGGGAACAGTAACTCTGTTGCTGAGGTGATGTTGTCACATGTTCATGTGTGCACCTGAGGTTCTAGTCAGAATCAGCCTTGAAAAAGCTTTTTATCCAGAAGGTGAGTTCTTGAGAATTACCTGGGGCAATGCTGATACATAGCACTCATCTTTCTTTCTCCCCCATTCCTTTCAGGTGCTGCACAGCAGTGGGAAACTCCTATGAACAGGGAAGAGCCGTGAAACAAGCTGTTGGAGGTGTAAGCATGTCTTATTTGTTATCTCACCTTTTGGGAAAATACAGCTGTTTGTGAGCAGATAATTTTGCACTCTTGACTTCCATATATTGCCAAGCAAGTAAGGTATTTGTCTTGGTGGTCTTCCCAGGGAAAGTAGGAGTATTATTAATGAGGATTCCCACTGCCATTAATTTTGTTTCTGGACACTGCACTCTGCTATTTTTATTCTCCCTCTTTAATGTGTTACGTGTCACTTCAAAATCTGGCACATGGCTTAGCTGACCTGGTGTCTTTAGTCTCTTGTTTTGTAAGATATGAAGTACATCTTTTTGACTTGCATCTCTGGTCAGGACTTAGATCAAAAGTAAAATTGAAATAACAGAAATCAGAGAGATTAATCTCAACAGCTTTGTGTGGAGTCTTTGCTGGGGTTCTTAATGCCAGTCCAAGCCAAACTAACACTTTGCCTCTCGTGCCTCTGTTTAGTTTTGAGTGCAGCACTACAGGGGTGCACAGCTGGAATGCAGTCATCAATAAAAAGTAACTTTGGAGTTTGCTGGTTGGATGTGTGTACAAAAATTCTTCCAGTTTTCTATCCGAGCAAGAATTTTTTTGCACTATTCCCTATCAAACAGCTCTGTGCTTTCTTGCTAGCTTGATGTCTTTTTGTCTAACAGAGACAGGATGGAGACGTACTCTCAGAAGAGGTGTTATCCAGATTAGGTGTGGCACCCATGGTGTACAGACGGTCACCTGACCTTCTTGTGGAAGAAAAGAAATTCCCAAGCTTGGACAAACCAGCAGAACGCTTCCCTCCACTCACAGAGGTACCACAGCTGACAGTCTGTTAGACAAAACGGGCTGCTGGGAAAGAGCTGCAAGGAATGCCAGTTGTTACAAGTGGTTCTTAAGGCTTTTTGAAATCTTAAGAACTTGCATTTAACCTGTTACCCAGTGTCTGCAGCTGTGACTTCACAGTGCTAGAGTCGGCACTAAAGCTTGTTTGCTAAGCTCAGGATATGTGGGGCTTCTGCGACCTGGATGAAAATGAGTCCAGTCCAGGTTTAACAGCAGTCTCTCAGAGCAGTGCTAACGTGATTCCTACAGTTGACTTGGCTCTGCTTCTTAACCTGTCCTGCCATGGTGACAGAACCTGCAAAAGAAGCTTTTGCTGCTCCACACTATTGCATTGCTTGTGGGGGACTTGAGCACCTTGTGCACGTCCTCGGGATCTCGCGGAGTCATGGATGCGTGCTGGGCATGGCTGCACTACATGTGGTCACAGGAGTTAACTTAGTTCTGTTATTCAACAGGGAGTGGGAACTTAGGTTCCCCTCAGATGAATGCTGGCTGCTTTTCTTCTTCGGAGCTGCAGCCTTGCTGATCTAACTGAGCATCTCCTTTTTTTGCCCATTGAAGGCTGAAAAGGGCCAGCAAATCCAGAACTGACAGTCTGCAGAGGGTTGCCCAGTGCAAGGAAGACCAAATGTTTTCCTTCTGCTAGCCCAGATTCAACCAGGAGGGAGAAGCTGTTGCAGAGCAGAGTCTTTTCTCCTAACAGGCCTCCTGGTTTCCTTGCATTCCT
>NW_008616725.1:5147-8750 GCF_000691845.1 Merops nubicus
ATGGAATCATCCCTCTGACAACCAGGTGCATGCACAACCTGGCCTCCCAATTGCCTGACTGCAGCATAGCTGCCTCAGTTTCCCCATTTGAAATCCCACATCTTTCAATTCTTTCAGGCTTCTGACTTAGCTGCTTTGGTTTGAAGAATGCCTGCTGTGGTTGGCATAAGCCTCGGTGTTGCAAGGGCTGCAGCATCCCATGGGAGAGGTGTTTGCTGTACTTCTGCTCAGTTTTCAGCAGCTTTAGTGTGTTTGCTAGTACACATGGTTCAGATCAGCTTCTTTTCTGAAAACAAACTGAAGCAAACCTGAGCTCTAAAGTTCAAAGTTAGGATGCTGAAACAAACTAGTTGATACAAAAGTGCTGTTGCTAACTGAGCAAAAACCTGTCAAAGCCAGTTGCTGTGTCACCCCAGCTCAGTTTACAGGCCTTGTTTCAGTTAAAGGCTGCCCACAGGTTCTCATGCTCTGTACTCTGTTTCACAAGTCCTTCCCCATTCAATTCATTTCAGGCCATGGAGAGGGAGATCAGCGCTGCATTTGGCAAAAGTGAGCCAGAGGAGATCATGAGCAGTGCCTTCAAACTAAAGGTCACACGTGAGGACATCCAGACCCTGGACAAGCTTCACTGGCTAAACGATGAGGTAAAACTAGCTGCAGCACAGTGATAATTCTCATTCACCATTTGATTAAAAATACCCCTTCACTGTCTACAGAAGTCTTTTCAAAGTTACTGGACAGCCTCTGCTGCAGAGTCCAGGAATATCTGTACAGTTCTTATTTTAGGTACTTCAAGCTCTAGCTTTTCTTGAAGTTCCTTTATTTCTTGTATTATGCAGCTTCCAGGAGTTAGTCTGGGTTCTAGGCGTGGGTGGCAGGTGTTTTCATCACATTGCAGAAGCAAGCAAGTGCAAAATTCTCAGAGCAAAAGCTGAAAGCTGAGACTGGCCTTCTCTCAGCTGTGTACTTACTGGTGGCCAGCAAAAGACACGCTGCTCTATTTTTCCACTGGTCAGCTAGTGTCTTATTTTACCTCTCAGTTTTACTCTTTATGGTACAGGTCATTAATTTCTACATGACTCTGCTGGTGGAAAGAAGCAAGAAAGAAGGATATCTGGCAGTCCATGCTTTTAATACTTTCTTTTATCCAAAACTAACGTCTGGGGGCCATGCAGCAGTAAGAAGATGGACAAAAGGCATGGACCTCTTCAAACAGGACCTCATCTTAGTACCTGTTCACTTGAGGTCTCATTGGACACTAGCGGTGAGTAAAACTGGCTAGTTTTTAGAATTGGTTCTGTAGAAAAAACTACCCAGAAAACTAATTTGGTTTTGTGGTGTATGCGGCACGTGGTAGTGTCTTGTCTAACAGTCAGCTTTTAATAACAGGTCATAGACATGCGCAAGAAAGCCATCAAACACTATGATTCACTGAGACAAAAAAAGGACAAGATTTGTAAAACTCTCTTGTAAGTAACTGCTCATTTAATACTTTTATGTTGTGAATGAGGAGGTTTTTTGGACTTTGTCCCTGTAATATGACTGAAGTTTTTGCACTTCTTGTAGATTTAAAACAGTGAATCTTTGATTCACTTGCTGTGAGTTGTAGCTAGTCTCACATTGTCCCCTCCACCCAGGGTCTTGGGTGCCTGGATTCTGCCACCTTCCTGCTATAAGCACAGACAGAGCATCCCTGTCAAATATGTGATAGCCCTGTGGCACACGTGTCCTGACTTTGTTAGCCATCAGTAAACCTGGGCTGTTGATGAGAGGGGAGAATTTCCGGGAGGTGTTCTGAAATACCACCCTGACTGTGAAACGATTACAGTTGTCCAAGAGCTTTTTAACTTCCCCCTTTCTTAAGAACTTCCAAACCGCAAGTAATCAATCTTGGTGACCAAGGAATGCAAACCCCTGATCGTCATTGGCTATACACACACTTTCACGCTTTCTTGCTTAGCTCTTCTCCTGTCCTTATATTGATTTTTTTTTTGCCTCCCACTTGTCATGTTCACCCTTTCTACCGTAGTAAGCTATGTAACATACTCCTTCTTAGTTTGTCTAGACCTCTTCTGTTCAGTGTTGTAAACAGAGCCACCACATTTCCTTACAGCTTACCCAGGAGGCTACCCTCGTGTCCTTGCTGTGTGTTACTGGTATTTCTGACACTCATTCAAGACAGAAGCCCTGTAGCAAGCTTCTCCAGATGTATCAGCTGGCACAGCTTGCATCTCAAATGGAATGGTACAGTTGCTCCTGTTGTGCAAGCCAACATCTCTAGATGTCCTTGCCAACAATGCAGAAGTAGTAAAAAACCTTAATCCAGCATCTTTTGTAGAGCAAGTGCAGGAGAGGAGCCCTGCCAAGGCAAACCATGGGTTGTTTTAATCCAGTGCTCTCCTGAACAGTTAACAGCAGCTGCTTGACAAAGGGAGTAGGAAAAGGTCTGCCTCAAACAATTTTTTTCCTCAAAAGCATTATTCCAGCAGCTGGTGGCCTGGGAACTTCCTCAGCCAGAGGTACTAGCCCCAAAGTTTTTGTGTTTTTTCTTTTGGAGGCGCACCCAGTCTGCTGGATTAAGGCACATGGTGGAATTGTGGCATTCTGGTTCCTTGCTTGGTTTTTCTGTTCCTCCTCAGATAACAAGTGATTTGGGTTTTTTTTACCTCTGCTAAGCAATGAGCTTATGCTTTTGTGGATGTCTGTTGGGATTGTTTTTCTCATTCCTGGCCAGTCGGTCTCAATCCTGACCATTAGCTCGCAGCCTCTCACTGTATTTGTAAACTGGAAGATCTGGATTTTTTTCCCCCAAATGCTTTAAATCACCTGTTGTGAGGATTCTCTGACATTTTACTGTCCTGCCATTCATCTTCCTGTTATCCTTCAGCAGCTCTTTCTTTGTTCGCCTAAATTACAGAGATGAAGAGTGATTTTGTTTTGTTTTAAACAGCAAATACCTGCAAGAAGAAAGCCAGGAAAAAAGAAACACGGAGTTGATTTTTTCTGAGTGGACTTTTCACAGCATGGAGCCACATGTATGTGAGCACTCCCTGGATTTGAAATGTGAACAGTAACTCTTGGTTGTATAGGGAATTTTAGCTGCGTCACAAGATGGCATCTTGGAAGCCCTTATGTGCAGCTCAGGCTATAAGGAAGATGATGAAATACCGGAGGTGAACCTTAAGGGCATTGAGCCCTTGCGGCTCTAGGCAGGAAGAATATGGGGGACAGCTCGGCAGCACCTGCGTAGATCAAAGCTTGGCCGGAACTTGCAAGTAGGAGACCACCCTGTCAGCGCCTTGGCGCGTGGACAGAGACATTCAACCTATCGGGATACGGGGTTAGAGCGTGGCTATGCAGTGTTTACCAATACGAAAGTATAAACTATGCGTGATCGGTCACTGAGTGTATAAATACAGCTGCCTGTGTAGATTAAAGCGGAACACTGACGAACCTTCTGTGAAGTGTGTCGTGATTCTGGGGCTCCTCGCACAACAATTGGTGACCCCGACGTGATTCGGTTTTTTGGAATGGGGTGGCCGGTGTGGTTAACAAGGTGCATCAGCACAGAGTTAACCGGTGTTACGACACTGGATTTGCGGT
>NW_008616726.1:0-49698 GCF_000691845.1 Merops nubicus
TAAAAAGTGGTTTAAACCACCACACCACAGAAATGAGCACTTTTGTCTTACACTCATATTGATCTTTTTCAAAAAGTCTTTCAAATGTATGTGTGTAGTTTTCAACCATCACTTTGTATTTTTTTCTGTATTTCTCATATTTTTAATATTAACTTAACTTATTTTTATCTTTGTTTTCACTATTGCATTTCAGAATCATGGTGCTATATTCCATCAACTCCTAAAGGAGTTGTGATTAAATAATAACTGAGAGTCTCATGAAGTATTCATCGTTTTTTTGTATGTCAGAGCTACACTGTGGTACCCCGACAGACGATAACTGGGAGGCACGGAAGGGAAGTAACCTACGCACCACTAACAGCGCGGAGAGAGCGGAACAACAGTTCCTTGACACCTAAAATGTGCCCTGATTCAGCAAAGTGTTTGAACCTATATTTAATCCTGTATGCATACTTTGGTTCAAATTAGACTGTAACAAAATTTTCAAACCCTCATCAGTCTTTTTATTACCTTCCGTGCTCTTTTGGGAGTCACGTCCATGCGTTTCACAAGCTCTTCTTCACTCCAAATGTCTCACTGGAAATCACACAAGTTTCTCTCTCTGCTGAGAATGTATTTGATCACTGCCCCTTGATATATTCCTTGACTGGAATTTTTGATTTCCCTGAATCTACCCATTTCTCAGGGGAATTGTGTCCCCACTTGTAATGACCTTCTGTACATTTCTGTGGCCACTGGCCTGAGACAGCTGAGAACAATCAGCTGCACATGCCAGTGACATTTCATGAGCCAATGCTGACTCTCTCCTAGAGAGAAGACACAAAGAAATAAGTATTTTATTTTCCAGTTTATGATCTTGATGTTGCTTTGTCAAATGAGTAACTGAATCCATATTCATCAGTGGGTAATTTAATTTCCCTGTGCACATTACCACCTGAAATGCCAGAGCTGTGCTATGTTTTTTGAAGGATGTCAACATTTGGATGGATATAGCTCTAATATAGAGCCCTACTGAACACATGCATGCAAATTTGTCTTGGATTTGACTTGTGTGTTTATAATTCAAGCTAGTTGATGTATCTTTACCTTCCTGCTCTAAGGAAGGCTAAGATTATTTATGAAATAGTTGTGATGATCTCACTTGTATAGTCCTGTTTTAGAATATAACCCATGGCCCTTATTACTACCCCAGGGAGGAAAAGAAAAGACTCTCCACCCTCCCCAAACAAAACAAAACAAAAAACAAACTCTGAGAAATAAAAGAATTTTGATTTGCACCACAATTTTTTTTCCTAGGTATTTTCCAATACTACTTCCCTTTCTTCCGTTTTGCAGGTACACTCAGTTTTTACATGAAGTAATAGAAAACATCTTCCCCAAAACCTGATATGCCATAACTTATAATTTCAGTCAGCTCTGATCAACTGTAAAAGAAAGAATAATACATGGCTTATGCAAATTCATCTTCCATTTTTGTGTTTACCTTTTGCTCATTCCCTTGGGTTTGTTTCTTTAAATTCTCCTCCCTCCCCATCCCCTGGCCTTTTTTATATTTTTTTGGATAAGTAACTATCTGTCCTTCCTCCTCTTCTCCCGCCTCCCACCTTTTTTTAACTTTCTCGATTTCATTACTCTTCCATTCCACCTCATCTCCTCTGACTCCACAATCTCATTTCAGTAATGGCTAGTGTGCTGCTTTCACTCTCTGCCCATGTATCACAATGGAATCAATTCATCAGGTTTCTTGATCAAAAACTCCTCCATCTTTACAAAAACATTGGCTTGAAAGTGATACTATGCTGTATCAGCTTTAGTTGTCAGATCCTGGCACTGTGACAACTGGTGATATTTCAGTCTATCTCTCCATAGAAAGTAATCTTCATTACAAATACTGTGCGTAGGTATCAGAAAAATTCTCCGTAATAGTTTTTGAAAAAAAAAATTAAGTGCAAATTTATCCACATAAAATGTTCAGAAAGCAATAGATGAAGTACTTCAAATTTTAAGAATATGTAAATTTTGGGGACAATTTACAAAAGATGACTGCCATGCTTCCTGTCAGCTTTGTGGTCAGTAGAGCCCAGGGAGTCTGTTGTCCTCTCTATTCAGATTTTCAGAGTGGGGTTTTTTTGTTGTTTGTTTTTTTTTTTTTGGCAATGAGGTGATTGGTTTTTCAGTCCTGTCACCAAAATACAAAATTAACTCTGCTGATAAAACAAAAGATACTCAACTTATTACATGATTCCAAAAGCCAGGGTAAGAATACAAGGATGAATATCTTGATAAAATGAAGATTTAGCATGACTGTTTATTTTCCCTTACAATCAGTTCTAAACTGCGAGACATAAATAGATAAATAACAAAGAAAACTACAAAGCAGCACGTTAAAAGAGTCTACTCATTTGTCAGTAGAGCTTAACAGCATTAACCTTTATGTCAGCAGAGGTCTGTCATACAGCATTTTTATCACATCTGTCACAATGAAAACCTCATCCTTCTCCTGTGTCCACAAATGATTTCACAGATCACTCAAACTTCTCAGAAGTACCAAGATCCCACTATTCCTTTTGGCTTAAATTCATCAGATGATGAACAACAAAGCAGATATTTATTAGTTCCCATTACCATTAACCACTGCAGACTATTTGAAACTTGTGACCACTACACTTTGGGAAAGGGAACATTTTCTGTCCAACACATGGGTCAGAACTGAGCTGCTTGTAAAGCTCAGCCTCTCCATCCAACACATTACTCATGAGGGTGATTTTTAATTATGTCATGGATTCATGAAGCAACCTTATGCACTCTGTCAAGATGAACAAGGGCAAGGGTAGCAATGCATTTTGCTGTACCAGCTGGGGCAGGCTTCAAAGAGCATAAAATTCTTGGCAAACTCTGCATGACATCATGCACATTCTGCCACTGGACAACTATCCCAGTAAAATCAAGTCTATCTGGACTGCTCTGTCTTTCTGTCTCTGGCAGTATTTGGATGACAAGAGCTCGCTCAATGTCTTGCTAAGGTTTCTGCACATAAAATGGGTTTAGGTTTAGGTCTTTGTAGAGGTGGGCTGCATGGATGTGTTTTCTGCATTTCCTGTAGAATGTTAGCTTGTATGCATCATTCTGGCAAAGCCATTTTTTTTTTCCCCAGTGGTGGCCCAGAGGCTCTTTTGTCCGTATCTCATTTCTGTTATTTTCTGCTTTGATCCTACCCACTCAATTTTGAGTAAGGGACCCATGTCTGACAGTAGTGGCACAGGCACTATTTTAAACTCCCTTTACTCTTCATAATGTGTAGAGTTTAATTAGCCTTTCCAACAGATCAAGTCTGGATATGTTAGCAAAAGGTCACAATCGAAAAGCATGTGAAGAAGTTTATGGCTGACAAGACAGAAGTTTATGACTGACAGGACAGTCTTCCATAACATTTAGTCTTACATGACTGGTTGCCCTCGTAATCTCATATCTAGAGTACAGATTAAGTATTGCAAATCTCATTAGGAACTGGAAGCTGGACATGTTCTGAAAGAACATTGAAATTCAGGAGCTAATGACATCCATCTACTCCATTTTCTCTCATTTTACACCAACAACGGATTCTCCCATAGCACCATGTCATGCTTCTAGAGCTGGAAAAGCCATACTATTGAAAGGTTCTACTAATTGTGTTTTCTTATCTTTGCAAAATGAAATAGAAGTGAGTCTCTGTGAAGTACTTGAGGCAAAATCTGAGCTCATTTGATTATGATAATTGTAACACCTAATTAATATATAACATTTCTTCATCTGTGCAAAAAGCCCTATCCCATCCTCTGGCAAGAAAAATTATTTGGTTGCCTTATATCCCCCCAAATGGGGTCATTTTTCCTCCCTCCCCCAGGGGACAGGAATAATCCTCCAAGAACAAAGTGCCTAGGGGTTCAACATCCTAAATAAAAATAATGTATTTATTATATATAGGAAGTTAGGAATTTACTTATTCATGAGGTCTCAGGACACAGGCATCTCCTTGCTGTGGTAGTCTTTCTGAGAGGAGTGGGAAAACTGTGGCAAACCAGCTTGATTTTAAACCTGGGAAAGAATATTGCCTGCAGGTTTTTTTTTCAGTGAGGTGCTCTATGAACTCTCCAAAACCGTGCAGTGTAACTATGTGGACAGAAATACAAACAGAGAAATGAAAGCGCAGACTCATTGATAAGAACAGGTGTACTAGAACAGCTCACAGGTACCGTCTAGTCCTGTTTTCTGTCTCCAGAAAAGTACCTGTGATAGTTTCCTGCTCATGGACCACTTGCAGAGCAGGGATTTCCTGACATAGTTTGTCCGTCTGTTTAGAAATGCCCTCATGGTTCTTTCTTCCAAGACTTTCATTCAGTCTCTTTTTGAACTCATGAAAATGTCTTTCGTTCGCCAGGTTCTTTGAAAGGGTGTTGAACAGGTACTCCTACTACCTGTTGCCTGGAGAACCCTCTCCTTTAATTTGTGCTGCAGGTGGCCCTTCTTGTCCTCGTTTGATTACTTTTGATGCTTGTACTGGAAGAGAGTGAATAGTCAATCCCTCTTTATCCTCTGCATGTTATTCATGGTTTTGTAACTAATAACTTATCTACTTTCAGTTGTCTCTTGCCTAGGATGAAGAAATTTCATTTACTCAGTGAATCATTCCTTATTTGTGAGCTACTCCAGTGTTTCAATATCTCTTGCTGCCTTTCTCAGTCTTCATTCCGTTTCCAAGTTTCATGCAGTATTACAAGGTTGTGAGAATCATAAAAATCCTAAAAACGGATTCACTTTTTTTGAACTGGTGCTGAGCTTCTCTGCTATTTTCATGGAAGAAGGAAATATCAGCATGATATTTTCATTGAATTATCCACCTACTACAAGCCCAAGGTCTTGTTTCTGGTTAGTGTCAGCCTGGAGCCATCACTTTCTCTATGAGACTATGACAATTTCATTTTACATCTAGGTGCATCAATTTATATTTGCTACACTATTCATTTCATTTCACTGAGCTGGTCTGTACACTACTACCTGGTTTAGCTAGTTTAGGTGGTAGGTGGAATTTGCACAGGGTTTTTTTTTGTTTTGAAAGAGTTACAGAATCAGTTTTAGAGTAATAAGACTAAAACTGAATAATAATTTTAAAAACTTACCTATCAGTTGTAGATCTCAAAAGTTTTTTTCTCTTACAATCAAAATGTGTTCAATGAATTGTAAGCACATTCAAAACATATAGTATAGTTTAGCATTATGTTCCTCGGCCACTTTTAAAATACTGTAAGAAATGACATGATACAGGGTCTGTGTGCATAAATAATGTGTTTTCCTTTTCTATTTAACTAGTTACTGACCATGCATGTTTACAGACCTACACACTCAAAACTGTACAAAAGTGCCTAGCCACAAATGGGAAATGAAGTTTAGTTGAGAAATGGAGGGAGGAACTGAATGTCAGAAGTGGGCAAAATAAAAGTTTAATGCAATTACCACAGAGAACTCCTCAGAGTATTTGCTGAATGGACACAGAACTCATGTTTGGAAATACTCTTTCTGACTGATACTAGCAGAAATACTAACACAAGGAGCATTGTCAAGGCCTATGGAAAACAATGTAAGAGATGCCTTTTAAAAAAGAAACCAGTGTCTTTTGATGGAGTTTGCTTCAGTAAACACTAGATTGTCAAGACAGTTCTCATAATTTAAGTATTTCTGGAAATCCGCAGAATTTTCACTTCAAATAAAACTCCCATTTAATTTTATTAGCTAAGCTAATAACACCAGATGTCTGGGGATGTGTCTGTTGTTACCCAGGTAGACTGATGTTACAATTGAAGCTCTGTTCTCAGAAGAAATCTCAGAGATGTGTACTGCCGGCAATGAAAAATGTGATTATAAATGCACCAGGGGAGTGTGTTTTAGATGCTGTTGTGTAACAAAGCACAGTTTCCACCTGAAGGTGATCTTTTAGCTCTCAACGTTGCCTTCTTCATTAGACAGATACAAATATCTAGCTCTCATCTGAAAGTGACAAACGGACGTCAGATGGGTCTGGTGGATAGACTTAGAGCACTATATAACTCACTCTTAAAATATTTCTTCAACATCTGTATGATTTGGATCTATTTTGAATAGCTGGGCAGTCCCTAGCTGATTCACAGTTCCATCTTACAGAGTCTTTCTTCAGATTTTCAGAGCAGGTTATGTTAATTAATGACCACTAGGAAGTAAACTAGAGACTACAGCATGTGTGAACATAGTAGCCTGACAATATCTTTCAGTGGCAGCTGACCATGGACTGAATTTGTATTAATATTCCAATAGCACAGGGTTTTGTATCTTATTAACACTTCCCTCTCTTTCCAATTATCTTTCCAATCAGCCTTTCTCTAGAGCATAAATTCTTGCCATGTCATTGATAATGTTCTGCAGACAAAAGTGCAGGAAAAAAGTTTGTACTTATTCTATAGGTAATTGGTAACTACAAGAATTTACACGGCTTTGCCATAATCATCTTAATTTACACCTCCTACCAGCTCCTGATTACTTGCAAAATTGCCAGTCATATTGTTCAATCACTTGAAATAACTTTAATTTCAGCTTGCAGAAGCAAAGGTAGCATGTCTGTAATAGAGGTTCCAGATTTTTAATCAAAATGCTTTTTGACATCAAGATAATGTGTGATTTTGGATAAGTAGCAGGCATGTAAAGAACAGAAGTGTTTGGGTAAGGTCAGAAATGTGCAGAGCATATATATGTATTGTCATTTTTCCTAACTTAGAATTCAACCAGATGATTTAAGTGCTAACTCACTTGAGGATGAAGTAGCTGTACACTTGGATTTGCCATTGGGTTGAAAGGTGTTATCACAATTTGTTGCCAGGAAGAAATTTTTTATATGGTGGAAGAAATTTAAAGAACTAAAGCTTCAGAACTAGAAAGTGGATATGGAAGTGAAGTTTCTTATTTTTAATAAGTAGAAATGTTGCTTTTAAATTAAGGAGGTAAATTTCTTCACACAGCTAATGTGGGGCTATGTTCTGGATTTGTGCTGAAAACAGTGTTGATGAAAGAGGAATGTTTTAGTTATTGCTGAGCAGTGCTTACATGGAGTCAAGGCCTTTTCTGCTTTTCATACTGCCCCACCCCTCCACCAGTAAGTAGACTAGAGGTGCATGAGAAGTTGGAAGGGGAATCAACTGAGACAGCAGAATGCAGCTGACATGGTATGGGGATACTCCATACCATGTGGCATAATGCCCAGCAATAAAAGCTGGGGGGAAAAGTTGGGGGGTAGACGGACACATTTGACATTTGTTTTCCCAAGTATATGTTACATGTGATGGAGCCCTGCTCTCCGAGGGATGGCTAAGCATGTGCCGACCATTGGGAAGTACAAAAGAAATTCCTTGTTTTGCTTTGCTTGCAGTTTTATCCTTCTCATCCTCTCCACTGCCCATGTGGGAGGAATAAACAACCAGCTCTGTGGAGGTTAGTTGCCAGATGACACTTTGTTATTCCTCAGGGTTTTTTTGGGGGGAAAAGAGTGCGAGCTTTCTTTAGGTTCAGATTCCTAATAGGACTATTTATTAATCTGTTTATACAATCATAGAATTGTTGAATGGTTTGGGTCAGAAGGGATCTTAAAGATCATCTAGTTCCAACTCCCTTACCATGGGCAGGGATGCCTCTCACAAGACCAGGTTTCACAAGGCCACATCCAACCTGGTCTTGAACACCTCCAGTGAATGGAACATCCACAGCTTCCCTGGGCAACCCATTCCAGTGTCTCACCAACCTCATAGAGAAGAACTTCTTCCTTACATCTAGTCTAAATATACTCTCTTCCAGTTTGAATCCATTACCCCTCCTACCACTCCAAGCTCTTGTAAAGATTCCCTCTCCTGCCTTCTTCTAGGTCCCCTTCAGATACTGGGAGGCCACAATAGGATCTCCCTGGAACCTTCTCTTCCC
Source organism: Merops nubicus (assembly GCF_000691845.1). Classification (NCBI taxonomy): domain Eukaryota; kingdom Metazoa; phylum Chordata; class Aves; order Coraciiformes; family Meropidae; genus Merops; species Merops nubicus. Next base: position 7,975 of record NW_008616726.1, read on the forward strand.
CAGTCTGAACAACCTCAAGTCTCTCAACCTGTCCTCACAGGAGATGTGTTCTAGCCCTCCAATCATCTTCGTGACCCTCCTCTTGACCTGCTCCAAAGGGTCCGTGTTCTTCTTGTGTTGGGGGACCCAGAGCTGGACATAGTACTCCAGGTGGGGTCACATGAGAGCAGAATAGAAGGGGAGAATCACCTCCCTTGACCTGCTGGCCACGCTTCTTTTGATGCAGCCCAGGAAACAATTGGCTTTCTGGGCTGCTCTTGCACATTGTTGGCTCATGCTGAGCTTTTCATCAATCAGCACCCCTAAGTCTTTCTCCTCAGGACTAGTCTCAATCCATAACTCTGCCCAGCCTGTATTTGTGCTTGGGATTGCCCTGACTCAGGTGCAGTGCCTAGCACTTGGCTTTATTGAACTTCCTGAGTTTGACACGGGCCCACTTCTCAAGCCTGTCAAGGTCCCTCTGGATGGCCTCCCTTCCCTCCAGTGTGTGGATGACACCACACAGCGTGGTGTTGTCCACAAAGTCGTTGAGTGTGCACTCAATTCCACTGTCCATGTCACTGACAAAGATGGACTGATGGAGCATCAGTCCCAGTACCGGTCCCTGAGGAACACCACGTATCACTGGTTGTCATTTGGACATTGAACCATTGACCACAACTCTTTGAGTGTGGCCATCCAGCCAATTCCTTACCTATCAAGTGGTCCAGCCATCAAATCCATGTCTCTCCAATTTCGAGAACAGGGTGTTGTGTGGGATAACATCAAACGCTTGCTTCTACTATTTGTAGGCTGTCTTCTTGCATCTAAGTGTATCCAGGAGCTCCTTGTTCATCCTTTCAGGTCTCCTGGCATTCTTGTCCCCCTTCCTCTTTTTTTGGGACGCCTTGATCCTGGGCAGAAGAGATGGTCCTTGAATATTGGCCTGTAAGGGGCACTGGTGGAATTTCTATTTGGAAGAAGGTTTTCACGAGTTAAAGCAGAAAGAAAGGTAGAAATGACTAACCTAAAGAAATTCCTATTATTAAGGTAGGTTGACCTACAATAAAGAGTATCTTTACATCTTAATAATTCTGTTGGCAAAAGGAAGGAATTCATTCCATGAAACAATTTTGATCTGAGGGAAGAACACTACTTACTTTATTTTGATGTTATTATGGGTCTGTGACCTGCAACTGAAGACTTTGGCTTGGCTCTACCCTCAACCTTCTAACTGATCCTAAATAAGTTAGCCTTCTGAAGCTCAGTTTGTCCCTCTTTAAAAAACATTTGTTAGCTTTAAATGCATTTTAAGACTTGGTGTTCTCAGATGAGAAATGCTATTGGGTCCTCTGTAACAGTTGCTGCAAATTTAAGCATCATTCCTGCCAGTCTTTACACTTTCAAAGCACAAAAAGGTTCTGATGTGTTCTCTGCTGTCCTGGTGGACAGGAACTCCTTCAGCAACATTTAAAATTTCCCCTCATTCCACAACAGCACAGGATGTCTTTGCAGAGCCCTCCTGAGATTAATTCCATCATTTACCCATGAAGAAAACTAGTTTGCCCTCTTCACTACATTAGGAGGACCACAACGACATAGCTATTGATCTCCTACAGCACATCTGGGACAGCTGTCCAGAGAAGCAGGCTGGGCTGACTCTAGAACTAATGATGAACTGATTCAGGCCCTTGGTGTTCATGCTCTGTCAACCTCAAGGGTAAGATTTGCTCCACAGTGGTGTAGTCCAGCACCTAAATATGGATGGAGTTGGAGTCACTGGACCCAGTGAGTGAGCTACTGGGATGTTTTTTTCTGCCCTAGACTGTCATGGGGATGAGAAGACGTGAAACTTCAGGAGGAAATACTCTGAGCTACTGAGGCAGATGAGGTGGGTATGAACAATGGAAGTTCCCTCTGTCCAAGCCTCTTGGGCATATCCTTAGCAAACTCAATTAGTTCTAGTAGCATTGTGGAATGTGCTTATATGTGTTATTAGCTGTCATGTTGGTACACTATGATCACCTGAAATTTGATAGTTTCCCAAAAATAGAGCACTGATACTCAATAAAACAATTAAGTTGCAACTTCTGAATGCCATTGTGCTGATAATTGCTGACAAATTTGCCTAATTATACAACAACTTACCAGAAAATCCTTACTAACGCAATTAAATTGTCTGTGACATTTTGAACAAGGTAAGTTTTATAATCTGGGGAAATCTACTTGTAGACAACTATTTTGCAGTATGTCTTTTTTCTTCCCAATATGAACAATATTATCAAGGTGGAATCTGCCATGCATCATGTATCTTTTCACTAGCAATTCCTTCACAGTTTACTTAACAGAATGTACAGGTCCTTCCCTATGTGTTAAACAGCCTCAGATTCAAGAATAGGGTTAGACTAGTAGTTACCCCTGTTCCACATGCTTCCTCTCCAAGACAACTGGAGAGCAGGGGTGTTTAGCTTAAGTCCTAGAAATTAATACCTTCTGGTGTAAAGGTGCCATGATCAATATTAAATTAGGACCCAAACAGTAGAGACTGCATAAGTGGACTTTTAACTAACAGGTTGAGGGGTGGTGGTAGGATGGGTGTTGGGTTTTTTTTGTTTTGTTTTCTTTTGGATGAGGTTCTAGTGCCTTGAGGAATTTCAGTCTGTAAAATGCTATTCAGTGTGTTTTTAACCCATTAGCTTGGTTTAATTCAGAGGAGCTCCAAATCTGTGATAATCCAGACTACAAAGGCTGGCTCTTTATTTCAAATAGCAGAGCACTTCTGGAGATGCACAACTTTAAAACTTTTCAAGAACAAAATATGTGGTAAGAAAGGGGTACAGGGCTCTGCTGAGTAAGTGTGATTTCCTGAACCAGTGCCACAGTGGTTTAAAAACAGCACAATCTAAAGCAGTTCCCTTGATAGCACAGTCAGCAAGAGTAACATTTTGTGCCTAGGGAAGCTGAGAAGCAGCAATCATGACTCCAATTTATGCAAGATAATGCTGAGATACATTACTGAGGTAATCCTGGAATTGAAATGGAGCCAGTTATTGGCATCAATATTTACTTACCTATAAACAGCTCATACTCCTCCTTCAATGGTATTGTCACTGTTTAAGAGAAGTAACAACCTTGACTAAGCACAGGTTCAGGTACACTAGTTTTACTGCAGACCTCTCTGTCTGGAGATGGGTTTGAGGGTAAAACAATGGGAAACGTAAAAGTGACAAATTATGCCTACACAAAATCATCTTGGAGGCTCTATGCTATTAACAGAACATCAGTTTAGTCTTCTTTTACGAGGCAAGTATAGTCCAAAAGCTAGTGTGACTTTAAAAAAATTGTTAACTCCATTGAGTGCCTTTTTGGAGGAGTTTAAATAATTCTTACTCTGAAAGAAGTGCTTCTGTCCTAGGGTTTCCTCTGACAGTCATACAGAATTAATGTGTTGGGTGAAAAGAGCTGCTATGAAATATTCTATTGCCATTTCTATTCCTACTTTTTTTTTCCATTTCCAGAGAAGGCTCCTTCTGTGTAAACTGCTTTCAAGACTGTTTGCAACACACCTGGTCTGTACAGTTATACACATCCCTTGCTGAGCAGGGCACTGATGTGCCTGAAGCCAAGGCACAGTCCACATGGTCAGTAAAGACAGATAAACAAGAAAAAAACCAAACTGTAATGAGTGACTAATGCTTCTCTCCATCACCCTTTGCATTTTATCCATTACCTACAACATCTAGTTTCTCCTATTTTCTTTTCTATCTGTGATTGTTGTGCACTTGGATGATTCAATCTTGCTGAGATAGCAGATCACAAAAGCTTATGCTGCAGTTGTCAAGGACGATAGGGGAAGCTTGCCTTGAAACTCCTACACAAGTGCAGGCTCTGTGGTGGAGATGTGGGAGGAGCTGGTGGGCCCCAGCAGAGGCAGGTCCCTCTAGCTTCGCTCCCCTGACTCCAACAGAGCATGCTTTTACAGACAGGTTCAAATACCAGTAAGACACTTTATGGGCATACCTAATAAAAATGACCACCCAAGACCCCATGAAACACCCCTCACCTTGTTTAGAGAAGATTCTCAAGTCTGCAATATGCATGCACAAATTAGAGGCCACATAGCAACTTAGACAGTCCCCCAAAGGAGGACCAATCTCCATAAAAACTTGAGACACAAAATAATTATGGTCAACCTACTACCTGTGGACCAGGACCTTGACTCAAGACAAAGTTGTTGGATCCACAGGTGATGATACTGTTTCTTTTCCCTTCTCTTAACTTTCCCTTATATCTCTTTTCTCTTCATTCTTATTTTCTAACTCTCTTCTACTCATTTTTATTAAGATTAAGTAGTGCCACATTTTTAGCCTTCGATTGCAAGTAGGGACATGGGTGTTCAACCACATCTTTATCCACAATGCTGACTGATTGTCATTAGGAAGAGCCAATAAATAGTTTTGTATTATTTTCTGAGGCACTGTTGTGACTTCAACGCTACTGTGGCCCTGCCATGGAGGGATACCCCATTTTCAGAGGATTAGAAAGGTTCACCTCTCTTGTGACCCACCAAGTGGGACAAGAGAGCAGTTTGCTTCTTTCATGCACTCTCTCTATCTTGTGTTCTGCTTTTCTGAATGCCTTTGGAAAACTTCTGCTACCATTACAAAATACCTACTTTCTCCTTTAGTGTTAGTGAAGGTATCTACGGAGTTAGGTGAATGATTTATTTCTGTTCTGTACTTACTATCACACAGCATCACACAGAATCACAATGTTAGGGGTTCGAAGGGACCTCCAGAGATCATTGAGTCCAACCCCCCTGCCAGAGCAGGACTATCTAGTCTAGGGCAGGTCACACAGGAACACATCCAGATGGGTCTTAAAAGTCTCCAAGGTGGGAGACTCTACAACCTCCCTGGGGAGCCTGTTCAGTGCTCTGTAACCCTTACAGTAAAGAAGTTCTTCCTCATGTTGAGGTGGAACTTCTTGTGCTCCAGCTTGTGACCATTACTCCGTGTACTATTGCAGGGCATAAGTGAGAAGAGATTGCCCCTTTCTTTCTGACACCCAGCCTGCTTATATTTACACACATTAATTAGATCCCCACTAAGTCTTCTCTTCTCCATACCAAAAAGCCCCAGGTCTCTCAGCCTCTCCAGTAACCAGGGTTAGCAATAGCAGGATAGCTCACTATCAAACAGACTATATGACAGACCACAATGAATTGTGCAGGTTGACTGTGAAAGAAGTGAATAAATGTTTCTAGTCAGAAGCATATTGGCTGAATGGGCATCCCAAAGACTGCAGTTATTAAGTTTTCAGCATTCTGGCCCCTTTAACAGGCTTTAAACCACCACTGCATGGCACACATTCAGAAAGGACTACAGAGAAAGACTGTATAACCCAGATACTCTGCCAGGATAGAATCAAGATCTCAAGGAGACTTGAATTGATGCATTTGATGGCTGTATTGTTTAACTTAAATAAATAAGAGACCAAGAGCTTTGGACATTTAAAGTAAGAAGGACAACTATTTCCTGGGGTTTACATCAAAAAAAGAAACAGTGCCTTTTTTTTTTTTTTTTTTTTTTTAAGAGGGTTATAACTTTTCAGGAAATTCAGTCATAAAAGACTAAAATGAACTCAAAGAAGAGCTATGTCTGGAATTTGTAAAGTACAAAGGAAAAGGCAATTAGCTACTCAAATCCTATTGAAAGTCAATAGCCTTAAGGCACTTTGAAAATCCCAGCACATAAAACTTACTAAGAGCAAACTCTGCAGTAAATTCGAGTGAAGTAGGGGAGCAAAGAAAAGAACAAAGAACAGCAGATATTTATTAGACAGTAATAGGTGTGGAAGTATGAAGTGTATGCTATAGATACAGCTATGATGGAAGTTGCATGTGCATTCAGGTTGTTCTCCACGATGTCATAATATATGTATTGCTCCCATTGAAAATTAATCTCTTACCTTTTCTTCTGAACTGTCTGTAAGTCTACTACAATCACTAGGACTTTGTGCCCATCAGCAGCTTGCTAACTATTCCAGTGACTGTTACTGGAGATGGCATAAACCTGCATTTGTAAGAGGTTAAGGAAGCAAGCAGAAGTGCCTTTAACCTCTCTATACTGAAAGGCAGTGGCGAGGGGGCTGGAGGCTGGACTTTATCAAAGCACAAGAATTTGTCTAGCTGACATTTCTTCCCAGCAGTATGGATGTTCCAACACCTGAGCTGTTTATTTTTTTTTAAATTCTTTTTTTTTTGAATGAGGGCCATCCTTCCCTGCTGTGCTTTAAAAGTTAACAGCATCTGCCACTACTTTTTCTCCTCCACCAGGAGAGTCCCCTTGCACACTTTGTTGAAAATTGTGGATTCTGATGTGGGAGATGGCAGCTGAAGAGGGTATTGAATAATGTGGGTTTTGACAGGAGAGCCTAAATCCTCTATAATCCCTGCTTGAGGCACAAATGACTTTCAGTGGTGCTGAGCAAAGAGGCTTTATTATTGAATGATGTGCAACCCTCTATTAATTAAGCAAATGTTGTCCACAATCACTTGCCAACCCATTGTATTATCTCAAGAGGTATAGAATGTCACTTTCATGCTTCTGCAGTTACCAAAATCTTTTCTCCTGAATATTAATTTCATTAATAAGTGCTACTGAGTGATTGCAAAATTGTCTGCTGTTTCCTTAGAAGTAGGACACAGTCATTTCCTAATAGGGTGCCTTTCCACTAAATAAATAGCTGTCCAGTCATAAATAAGTAGAACAACAGTGCAGGAATTGCTTGAATTAAGATGCAGTCATAAAAACAAATCCCAGTATAAAAATGAGCCGTCACTTCAGAGTTCTAGCTCATGCATTCACAGTTTGTGACAACCTGATATTTGGAGAGGAGACTTTTTTGTTATGGGGCACAGCAAGAAGGGTGAACCTAAATCCTTTTGCATTGACTAGGTGATTTACCCTCTGCCTTCCTTCTTTAGCTTTTTCCTTACATGGCTATTCAGTGAAGACAAGTTGCATTTCAAGTAATTTGCTTTTTATAAGACTAAGTAGATATCATTTAGTAATTAACCAGAATGTAATGAAATCTGGCTTATCGTTTATCATGATTAGTTTTATATTCTCTTTAATGAGTTTCAAAATGCTGCCAGAATGCACATCCAATGAAAGGTAGAGGTGCCTGTGAATCCCAGCTGCTAATATCCGGAATAATGATATTGTTTTCTGTTGATGTAATGGGATGCTATTATACTTCATATGTTACATCCAGGAACTACTTTGCTGACTTTAGCACTTTATTCATGTATCTGGCTCAGCACTCTAGTAATGATGTTTTTCTTCCTGTATCTTAATGGAGGGCCTGATCCAAGACCTGCGGAGGCCAGTGGAAAGCTTGTCATTGAGCTTCCCAGGCTTTGGATGAAGCCCACAATTTACTTTTGGCAAGATAACAAGTATTCCTAAATTACTGAACCATTATGTTGATAAGTATGATAATATTTTTATTATTTTCAAAGCAAGTGATTTTCACTAATTATGACAGAGATTACAGTATTCAGCTCTTAGCTGGGAAATTGTTCTTGCAAAGGAAAAATGCTAGAACATATCTGATAAGCAGCAAATGAGAATCCAATTACACAAGCAGTTTCATTTTCATAGGTCTGTTAGGGAGCTTTGTCACTTGTTGCCAAAGCACGTTTCAAGAAGTCTGAGTGATGATGGAAGCACACAGTAAAATATATACAGAGCTGTCTACTTTGGCTTCCTTGTCCTGTGAGGTTTGCTGAGGTGGGCTACTTCAGTTTAATTGAACTTCCAGAGGTTTCCTGGTGGATCACCTAAGGGTCAGAGGCTCCGGACACCTGCATCCGTGGCTACAAAGGCTACTCAAAGTCACTGTAAGCAAGGTCAGCTTACCCTTCTAACAGTTTATCCTTCTAACAAGATGCAGGGGTTGGGGGCAGAGGTGGCAAGGGTTCAGGGGTGGCGGTGAGTAGGGGTGGGGAGAGGGGGTGTGCAGGACTCATTATCTTCTCTTTTCAAAGCAAGCAGTATTTAGCAGTGGTAAACACCTACAGGACAATGCTTAACCCACCACAAAAGAATCCACTGTGCTATGCAATCTTTTCATGCCCTGAATATTAATAAAGGATCATGAGAAGAGCTTCCTTGGTTTAGAACCAAAGAATAAAGACTGCTTGATATCACTGTTGTTATGTTTTTCTCAATTGCAACTGATAATGCCATGTTTAGCACAGAAATTTGGTATTTTCATATTGATAATTTTACAATGGGTATGTTGTAGTTCCTGTTTAGTCTTTTTTCTTCTTTGTCACTGGAAGCAACTTTTTAAGCTACAAAAAAATCATTCATCACCTGTTGCAGTAGAAGAACACAGAAATATGAGGAACACAGAAACTTGAGGAACACAGAAATATGAGGCTGTGTCCTGACAGAAAACAAACTTTTCAGTTCACCACACATTATTGCTCTCAATTCATATTACCATCCCATGCCACCTCAAAGGACTAGCAGTCCTTTTTTTAAAGTTTGGGATTTCCTACATACTTAAAGACCGAGGTATTACCACAGTGTAGAAGACAGCTTCAGAGTAATAGTAGATTTGAAACTCTGGGCACTCATCCCATTAATAGTGACTAAAATTTCTTTTTGAATATGATCTGAAACTTTCTAAGCCATTAGGACGAAACTTTCTGTAGCTTTCACTGTTTTCCAAAGTGGAGTTATGAAGCATTTCTATTTTATTATTTTTTGACACTTGAGAGAGATTTATACTACATATGTAATAATAATGATGATGATAAAACCCATAATAAATTGATTCATGCATTTGTTTTGTAGCAATGCATGGAATTCTGTGGTATCAAATACTGGACTACTGCCATTAAGAAGATTGGTTGTTGCTCTGGAGCCTCTAGTCTCCAGACAAAATAGTTAATGTCACAATCTCAGTGATTCTGGGAAGTCTACTTCGGTAAAAACACTAAGGTTTGCTTGTTTCTCTAAATCTTACTTTAACAAATTTTCTGAATTTAGGAAAACAAATTCACAATTACCTATGTGGATACTTCATTCAAAATGTTAACCTGACAAGAATAATTTTTCCTGAAGTATCTGGCAATATGTTCCTCTGATCTTCTTCAGACCTAACATGTCCTGAGATATGAACAGTATAGTTTGTTGCAAACATGAAAATGAACATTTGAAAAATGGTATTTGGGTTGATTATCTTGTTTTGGGACAGTTTGTTCCCTTATTTTCACGTAACTAGGTTTCAGTATATCAACGGTCATGTTAGAGCAATAGTGTCTAGATGGATAATGATGGTTCAAAAATTTTAGAGGAGAAATGAACACAGACATTGCATGTAAGATGTGAAGAACATTGTCTTGGCAGGAATCAAGGCTAGAAGAAGTTTAAGAATGACCTTTTCAAATCTGTTTTAAACTTAACTTGCCCAAATTCCATCTGATAGAGGAGAAAAGGTATCAAAACATATTCTCTTAAAATCTTTACAGACAATAGATGAAGAAGATTGTTTCTTGGAGAAGCTTTGTGTTGTCAAAATTGTTTATTTTTAGCTGAAACAGTCTTATGGCCCTGTTGAAACCTTTTTAACAAGGAACAGAGGTTTGTTGGAGTTGCCTTGCAGCAGGGTGTCTTTGCAAGTCTGGGAACATGGAGATCTCTGGAGTGAGAGAGTCAGACTTTGAACTATGGGTTGTGAAGCATGTGCAGCTTGCTAGGGAGGAAGCTATCCAGAGTCCTGCTGTGCTACTCATTCACAAGGAATGTCACTCAACATTCCGAGCTGCGTGTGCTGTCTCACAGATGGCACCATCCCATATTGCAGAGGTGCAGGATTTTGACCATAAATTTGTTACATTGGCTGCTGAAGCTTAGCTGGTACTGTTGCTCCACTCCATATCATAGCTCCCATGTACATGGTGCTATGGAAAAGAACTCTTACGTAATAATACCCAGCAAGTTCAGCCTGAAATAAGCAGAATAAGATCTACCAAGTTCACTTGCATTCAAGGCAGGATTATACAAAATTTCACCCACCACTTACTCTCTGAATTTCCTCATGGAGTAGGTAGAATGGCAGGATGGTTCAGTGGAGGTCATGGTAAAGCTGACACAGTGGTCATATGTATAAGTTATAGCATTAGAAGTTGGCTATCTCTTAAAACTTGTAGCCTGGATTGAGCTACTTCACTAGTGCCTTGTTTTGGCTAGCTCTACACTAGCCAGGCTTTTCATGTCTAACAGTCCAGTCACATGAAGTTGTGCACATAACAGAGCAGTAAACAGGACAGTGCTTGCTCAGAATTACAAGAACAACTGTATTTGTGATGGATCACATCATGATGGCTGCTGTCTTGGGAGACTGTGTTATTAGCATCCTGTCAGTCAAAGTAAAACACCTTGGATCAGGCTTCACAGGCTGAAAGAGAATTGTGGCCTCACCTCTCCCAGCTGGCAAACACAAAACTGAGCAGACTTGGCATGTTACATATGGGGAACATTCAACCATGATAAAGGAGGAGGAGAGTTTCCAGCTTGGCAAGCCCTGAAGGCATGCATCTGTTCCCATCCTGAGACATCCAGGACCATCTCAAGATCTGAATCATTCTCCTCCCCTGGCACCACAGGAGAAGCTCATTATGCAGCACTATCCTTTTCCTCAGCATCTCCCCAGGTATGGAATGAAATAGTCCAGTTACTTTCATAGCAGAGATAATTACCTGCATGTCATCCAGCAATGAGGCCATAGCACAATTACAAATGGAGCAGATTTGGTCTGTGGAGTAGAGAGGGGAAAGGGATTAAATGTAACAGCTCAGTTTTGTGTGATACCCTGCTGCTGTTCCTCCATTTCAGTTCAGTTCAAAGCTTAGTATCCCAACATAAACACCTCTGCAGGTTTTGCTACTAACTGAGCCCTTACTGGTGTAATCAGTAGCCTGGAGCTAAGGTGTCCAAGGCCTTTCTTTCCTCACTATCTCTAATATCTTCAGCAGGTAATGTAGACCCAGGAAGCTATGTAAAAATCCTCAGTGATGTTATTGTACTGCCAACTGACCTGGGTCAAATACCCTTCAGTGTTATTGTAAGCCCCTACAGTAATTTCACAAGTGCTGACCCTCATCAACACAATCTCTTCTGCTCTCAAAACTACAACAAAAGCATAATTTGAATCTACATTTTAGACACAGATTCATAATTCTCATTGACTTGTTTTCCTCTTCAGAGTCAAGCACTTGGGAAAGATGGAAGACCCATATTCCATCTCTTGTGCTCTACCTTCTTTGTGCATCATTCTTCAGTGGGAAAAGCTTCCAGCTGCAGGAGCCACTGACATTCAGGCACAACTACATTACATCCCGGGGACAATTTTAAACACACTCTATCAAGACCAGATTATTCTCTGTGCAAACTGTTATTCTCCAGGTGAAGGTGGCAGGTGGTATTGAAATATATTTAGCATTTAGAACATTTGGCACTAGTCATGCCTAGAGAGGCCTCCACATACAGGCTGGGTGTACATCACATGGACAAAACTTCTTGCACCTATCAACAGCACTCTAGACACGCACTACAGACAGTCTCCCTGGCAACAGCCATGTGCCAAGAGGATGCCCACAATCGTCTCAAGAAAATGCCCACAATCCTCTTTTCCCTGAACTTTCCTCTCACTCATTCTTGCTGCCCCTCAACTCCATCCACAGGGTCATGTATTGTGAAGAGAAAAGCTAGTGGCTTGAGCCATTTTTATGCCCATTACTTACATTAGACTACGGTCTTTTGCAGACAGGTGGAAAAATGCCAGTTCGGAAAGCTTTCTTTGGAGTTATAAATCATTCCTTTGAGAGTATAATGAAAGCTGTGCTCATCAAAATTGGAATAAAAGTTTAGTAGCAAATAACATTTAAATTTTAAAGTATATTTGATAATTAAAGTTTATTTTGGCTCTGCTCTAAGCCAAAAAGCATGAAGGAGTATTTACTATGCTCCCAGAAGAACTTCCCTGTGGACTACCATTCTGCAGTCGTGGGTGTGAAGCTAAGAGAGCGAGGGAGAAACAGTGGAATTCAAAATAGTCCGGGTTATGGAGAACAGAATGATCCCCTCATAATCCAGGAAATAGTAACGAAGGACCTGCTAAACCAATTGGACACCCATGGGTCTATGGGGCCAGATGAGATCCACCCGTGAGTGCTGAGGAGCCGGCGGAGGAACTTGCCAAGCCTCTCTCCATCATTTACCCACAGTCCTGGTTAATGGGGGAGGTCCCGGATGACTGGAGACTTGCCAATGTGACACTCATCTGCAAGAAGGGCAGGAAGGAGGATCCAGGGAACTACAGGCCTGTCAGCCTGACCTCAGCACCAGGGAATATTATGGAACAGTTCACCTTGGGGGTGATCCTGCGGCAAGTGTGGGACAACAGGGGGATCAGGTCCAGCCAACATGGGTTCATGAAGGGCAAGTCCTGTTTAACCAGCCTGATCTCCTTCTATGATCAGTAATGATCTAGTTTCCACCTGATCTAGTGGAAAGTGTCCCTCCCCATTGTAGGGGGCTTGGAACTAGAGGGTTGAAGGTCCTTTCCAACCTAAACCATTCTATGATGAGTTGATGATGATGATTGCTCCTGGAGCTCAGTAAGAAAGGCCTGAAAACAACTGGCTTAATAAAATAGCTGTTTTAATAAAATAGAATAAAAAGAGGAGTATAGATAGCGAGAAGATCTTTCAGATGCTGGGAACTCCACTTCCTTGTAGCATCAGGTAGATCCTGGATGGATTTTCTCACAACGCAATGTATAAGGCAGATTCTTTCTGTTCATGGAGAGGTTCCTCCTTTTTGGTCCTTTGAGCTATTGTATGTAATTTCTCACAAGAAAACTACTTTATTCCTAAAGGATGTTCACATGAGAACTTCTTGCTGCACTGTGAGGTAAAAGTGCATAACTCCCTCAGAGAATCAGTTAAGACACTACTGAAGGAGTTTTCCTGATGGAGGAGAGGACACTTTAGTACTGAGATAGAGCAGTAAGCTTCTGCTCAGCTGCAGTAACTCTTGGCACCACCTTTTCCTGACTGCTTTCCCATGCAGATTCACATTTGGTTGAGTAGAGAATGTCATTGGATATACACTCCTCAAACTGTAATCCAACATGGTAATCCAGTGTCAGATGTGCATGTAACTACAAGCTTAAAGTTAAGTACTCCACTTAAAGCTGATCTGACCTGACATAGGTGCACCTATTGCCCTGAATCAGGACACAAAGGAAAAAACAAACTCTCAGTGGTGACACCAGGCAATTTCCAGTGCCCACAGTGAGCAATGTGCAATAAAAGCTATTACTAAACCCTCAGAGTGAATAAGTAGTATGATAATAGAAAAGCTAGAAACAACTTAGTGGGGAGAAAAAGGATAAACATAAAGTCACCCTGCAGTGGTAACTATTTACTGAATTTTTAACATTTTATTGGAGTCACCGTAGGTAAAATATTTAAAGAATTTTAAATGTATAATACTGAGCAAGGTTTTTATTCTGTTGGTAATCCTTATTTCTGCTTCTTTCTCCTATGTATTATTTCAGAAGCAAAACTTGCTGTTTGTCTTTCAAATTGAGTATCTGCTTTTGGGGGAGAATAAGAGACAATGATAGTTCAGGTGGTTTGGGTACACAGTTACTAGAATGAAACCTTTCCTTCAGGGATGGGGGGAACCACATAGACAAATAACAGGAGGAGAGAAAGAGTAAAGAATGCTCCTCTTCACATGCAAGCCTTACATGAAAAGTTACACTAAGCTCTCTGACACACACAGAACTACAAAATCTGGAACCTAGAAGAGCTAATAAGCTATTAAACAAACCAGCAAACAAATGGCCTAATGTGCACAATTCTAATATATCTTTCTGAAAATCTGCTTTCAGAACCTATAATCACAGCTGCAAAGACAGAAGAGAAAATGTTCCAACGCTGAAGAAAACACACTTCTCATCTATGCATATCACAGAACATGCTGTGACAATTTTAAAAGATAACACCACATAGAATATAGTGTCATAGAATAATAATGCAAATCTGATTAGATACATGCAATAACTTTGTCTTCTTAATATCCAGTCTGAGAAATTAAGGGTCATTCAGTAAGCCAGTTCTGTTCTAACAGTGGGAGTTTTCAATTATTAGAGCTAGATCAGTTCCAGGGATAATTTATCTACTATTATCATGTAAGAGTATCAGCACATTTCTAATTGAAGTCTTTCTCCCACAAAGCATCTGACAAGGCTGAGGCTCTTTTCTTATGCTGTTTTATCACAATTGATTTCTCTCCCTGCTTTGTATTTTGCAATAATTAATATTTTGGTTTTTTTGTTAATTTAATGCAAATCTGCTTAAGTACAATTTCTTTCTTCAAAGCAAAAATAATAATAATAGTAATAAAAAAAATTAAAAATAAATCCAAGTTACATATGAGAAGGTCAATTTTGGAAAGGAGGATGGCAGAAAGAGAAAACCTTTTTCTTATTCTTCCTCAAATGACTCACATTTCAGTAACATCTGTTCCCAGTACTACCAATCCTGCCAACCCTGTGACTGCAGTTAAAATCCTCATATAGCCAAGAGTTCAAAGGCATAAACAAAGTACCTCAGACAACAAGGAAAAAGTGTTCACAGCTACAACCAGTTAATATTTCTTGTGCTTCTACTGTTCTGTCATAGAGTAGAGCTGCAATTACAGACCCTTGTTGGCAGTACAGAATGACTGATAGTGATGTGCTCCTTAACAGGAGCTGCACCAGAATTTAGCCATAGTTTAGTCCCTGCTAGCTGCTAAAAGGAATATAATCCTTTTAAAAGACTTGTGTTGTTGCTCCCTATCATACTGACAAGGGAAGCAAGTGAACATATCAATATCAACCCAAACTTGGTTGTAGCATATTTTCATGATGTTAGCTTAGGGCAACATTTAGCAAAGAGCTTGCGTAGAATAGGTGCAAATGTAGACTCGCCTTTCACTCTGAATCACTCCTTAATATCCTGTATAGCCAGTGTAAGGACATACTGGATAGTGGGAGGGTGTTGTGGATGAGTGGTTTTGGGTTTTGATTGCCATAAAATGAGTGAAACACACCTTACTCAGGTGAAAGCAGCAATATTAACAATATTTAGCAAAGAATGGAGGTTTAATTTGACGGCAAGGTCACTACGTTACTTGCAATATGGCAAATCGATTAAAGAAAAGCAATGGGATTACAATGTCTGTAGTATCTGTATGATGCAATCAGTGTTTAGGCACAGTAAGTGATTGGAATTGGGCTGAGATGGTTTGAAGATGAAAAGGGATAAGGATGGCCCTCCCATTGAGTGACCAGGGTTTCAGACTCGACTGCATTGCTTTCTAAACTCCTTCTCAGAGAGTAGTCTAGGTGTGGCTAAATCTAATCACACACCTGGCCAATGGTTTATGTGTAAGGGTATCAGGAACATTTTACTATGATGCCAGCCTCTACCAGTGGATGTAGCTGTGCCACGTAGAGATAATGGAGATTAAAGGTACATCACAGATATTTTTAATATAAATGTATGTATATGTATATATCTATATATATGTATATGTAACATTCTGTAGCAGTTTTCTAGATACTACTTCTCTTTTTTTTTTTTTTTTTTTTTTTATCCTTTTCCCCTCAGAAGCAACCATGGTAAACAGGGTGAAGGCTGGGGCTTTAACCTTGGAGACCTGTGTAAGGAAAGAGTTGAATGTTGAAGGGAAGAACATAATGGAGGATACACAGAGGGAAGCAAAATACTTAGGCAAGCAAATGATTGAATCAGTGACTGGAACAACCAGGTCTCTGCTGGAGATGAATATGAATGAGGTACTATGCTTCATTGACTAAGTTTACCTAATCTCTTTAAACATTGGTATTGTTTTTATGTTACACTTTCCTAACTTAGCTGCAACTTGCTATTTAATCTACAGAGCTATTATTAGCTGTGTGGTGATTGGAGAGCTCCAGGAAGATACTCTGATTATGCCTTAATTATTGTCCTGCACCTGGCTGTAACAGAGAGGATGTATAGGCCTGTCCTCCACTGTTGCTCTCAGCATTTCATATCTGAGCTGTAACTAACATTGTTGCATCTATTTAAGAACAGAATTAAAAGTGTGTGAAGGGTTAGGGCTGGGGCAGTAACTAAACAAGTGACAGATGTTCTCTGTTAACCTCTCTCCCTTCCCAGAGAGGAAGAGAAAGAGAATAAGGGAGATATGCTCATGGATTGGAAAAGAAAACTAAAAGAACTTTAATGAAAAATAATAACAATAATATGAAATGTCATAGAATCAATCATTTCTGTTGGAAAAGACCTTTAAGATTGAGCCCAAACATTAATCTCACACTGCCAAGTCCACCACCAAACCATGTCCCTAAGCACCATTTCTACACATCTTTTAAATACCTTAGGGATGGTGACTCAACCACTTCCCTGGGTAGCCTGTTCCAGTGCTTGGTAGCCCTTTCACTGAATAAATTTTTCCTAATATCCAACCTAAACCTCTGCAGGCGCAATGTGAGACCATTGCCTCTTGTGCTATGACTTGTTGCCTCAGAGAAGACACTGGTAGTGGCACCCTGTTGCGGGCTGATATTAGCGGGCTACAGGCTGTCAGAATGCTTCCGCAACTTCCCCCACCCCCCCAGACAGAGAGGTTTGTGAATAAGACCAAGGGCGCATGCGCGGTGCTCACCTCTCACAGAGGAACGGCCACTGCGGGACCAGATATTAGAGGGTAGATTGGAATACTCCCTCACCATGTTCACAAATTGTTACCGAGACCAATGTTTAAAGTACCCAATTATTTGGTTTATTTAGAGTTAACACAAATTGAGGGGCCAAGGTTCAGTGAAGATGTCGCGAATCCAGGAAGGATTAGGCATTCCTATTTGGTGACTTATTGACAAATGCTCTGGCTGGACAGTTTGATTTATATTGGACTGGGGTAGCCCACACACGGGCATGGGGCGACCCGGGATCAGTGAGGAAGGTAATATCATAACTGCCAAGGAGGGCCCAACGGAAGTCGAGCTTTGATCACTAAGCTCAGAGTTCAGGGTGCTCGATAATTAGGGGCTTCTATATTGTTGTCACGAACCGGTACTGGAGGGTATCAGGTCGGGATATTCATGACTCGTGCCAAGTACAAATTGAGGCTGAGACACACACGTGGCGCTTGCCACGGAACCACTTGAGTGAGTGAGCTTACCAGCTGTGTCCTGGCGAGATGGTCAGTCACAGAACTGGTCCCCAGAGAGCAGAGAACCCTGGAAGAGATGTGCTTAATATAGCCCCCCTTATCATTAAATCTCCCACGAGGGATTGAAACCTCGGGGGGAGTCTCTGTGAGATTCCCACACCCCACCAGCGAGGCTGAGTATTGTAGTCTGCAAAAGCCCCTTTAGAAAGTGTTTCCTGGAGCATCTGTTGCAGTTTTTCCCTGTCCTTTTTTATCTCTAGGCGATCCCTGTACAAATCATTGTATTCTTTTTGTAACCCTATCTGTTTCTGTCTCATTAGTTCTATGCTTGCACACATTCTGTTCATTTCACGTTCTACTCTAACCTGTTTGTGGTCCCCAGTTTGGTAGGCTGCCTTCCACCTTTGCCTGTCTGTTTTCAGTGTTGCTTTTTACTCCTGCAGCCCTTTATTCTTGTCCGTTAATGTCAAAATCTCGAGTTTTAATTCCTCAATTTCTTTTGCATTCTCTTTACAAACTTCCATTAATTGGTTGCACTTCTGTGCTATCTCCTCATTCTCCTCTATATCTCCCTGCCTTATTGCTGCGGACTCAGACTTCATTTCCAGCAATATTTCTCTAACTTTCCCTTGTTCTTTTTTCATCTCTTTCATCTCCTGTAAGTCTACCTTTATCTCCTTAAGTTCTTCCCATATGTTCTTAATATTGTCCCACATTTCCTTATATTCAGAGGTTGACATCCTAAACACAACTTCTACCCTGTCACTAGGACTCCTACTAGTACCACTATACTCAACAGTGTCAGCCAGCTCAGAATCACTCCCCTTGTTAGCAGTATCTGGAGGCCTCCAGTGATTCAATATCCTTATTACTAGTATTCATTTTGACATTAATTTAATGATTTATATTTTTCTTTCCGAATTGGTTAATTAATTAAGAGGGTGGTCTGGGATTCTGAGAAACCCTTGGATCCCACTTCTGACACCAATTTGTCACAAACCGGTGTTAAAGGTCACCAATTGTCAGGTTGCGACGATTTGCCTTTCGAAATAGAGAGGGTTTTACAAGAGGCCGAGATGTCTACGTGGTGCTCAACCCACGAGAGCAGGTTGAAAGTACCCTTTCCACATGCTCACAAAAGTATCACTGAGGCAAATAGTTACTGAACAAACTGCTTAATTTATTTCAAAACAACACCAATTAAAACTTAAGGCTCAAGAAAGATAATATGTATATGTAAAATAAGGAAAGAAAAAAACAAAACAAAACAAAACAAAACAAAACCAAAAAAGGAGGATTAGGATTAGTGAAAGGAAATGAGGGGACTTAGCCCAATAAAAGACTAGGAGTCCAGGGAGGAAAGGGGTTGCTGTCTTAGGAGAGATTGTGTGTGTACACACACACTCGTGTTACCAGTTCGGTGTCCAAAACAACGACAGTCAGAAGTCGCAGTGGCTGATGGGGTTCATAGTCCTTGATGATGAAACTGATGGCAGCCGGAACTTCTAGAGTCCTCTGGGATAGGTAGTTCCTGGCAGCGGGGTGATGATGTGGACAGCTGCTACACCAGCAATGGTGGTAGTCTGCACTGCGGTGGGCGACTTCACACCGAGAGCCGCGGCGCGCATCGGTCACCTCAGCCCCAGAGCGCAGGCAGCGGCTGGCAGTGGCCCCTCCAGTTGTCTAGTCTCGGCTCAGGTGAGCCAGCAGCCACCAGGAAGCAGCACTGCACCGACAACCCAGGCGGGCGGGCGTGCAACGGCAAAACTGTAGCATTGTATGGGGTCGTTGTGGCCCAAGTGCCAGACTCAGCACCTGACCTTGTTGAACCTCATACAATTGCCCTTAGCCCATTGACCCATCATGTAGAGGTCCCTGTGTAGAGTCTTTTTACCCTCAAGCAGATCAACACTTCTGCCCAACTTGGTATCATCTGCAACCTTACTGAAGGGTGCCATCTATCTCCTAGTCAAGATCATTGATAAAGCTGTTAAACAGAGCTGGCCCCAACACTGAAGCCTGGGTAACACCACTTGTGACAGGCTGCCAAATGGATTTAACTGCATCCACCAACACTCTTTGGGCCCAAATGTCCAGCCAGTGGTTTACCCAGCAAAGCAACTCTGCAACACCTACAGCCTTTCCTTCATACACTAAATGAGTCATCTGGTCATAGAAGGAGATCAGGTTTGTCAAGCAGCATCCGCCTTTCATAAACCCAAGCTGACTGGGCCTGATCTTCTTGTAGTCCTGTATATGACACTCAAAATTATTTGTTCCATAAACTTCCCTGGAAACAAGGTCAGACTCACAGGTCTGTAGTTTCCTGGATATATTTGTATATATAAAAACAGATGCAAAATCAATATCATCCCAAACTCCCTTGAGGACATCATCACCACTGATGCTGTGGGCAGGAACTGGGAAGGAGCTCGATTCTGGAACTGGACTAAGGAATACATGGATTTGGATCAAAGGCAAAACAGGCAGAATCATCCTTGGACACCTGCCAGTGAAGTAGAGACCTTGACCCTCGTGATCCCTCAGCTTTATACTGAATAGGATGTACATGGGATGGAATACCTTCTTGGTCTGTTTAGGGATCACCTGTCCTGTCCAATCCTTCCCGCACATGCAGCCTTTTATTTTCTGCACCCTCCAATGTGGCACAGAAGATTTAGCAGTGACCTTGGTCTCCACAGGTGCAAATATAAACAAGAGCCTTTCTGAATACCAATCCTTGGCATTAGCTATCAGCTTAGAGCATTATCACTGCTAGAGGCAGCCACTGCCCGTCTGTGCAAATATGTTAACTTCAGAAAGTGCATTTAGTTAGAAGAAGTTCCTAATATCCAACCTAAACCTCCCCTAGCTCAACTTGAGGCTACTTTTTTTTGTACTGACACTTCTTTCTTAGAAGTAGAGTTGAACACTCACATCTCTACAACCTCCTTTAATGTAGTTGTATAAAGCAATAAGGTCTCCCCTGAGCCTCCTTTTCCTCAGACTAAACAACCTTAGCTCCCTCAGCCACTTCTCATAAGTCTTGTTCTCTAGACCCTTCACCAACTTTGTTGTTCTTTTTTTGGACATACTCCAGTACCTCACTGTCTTTCTTGTAGTGTCACCTAGGTATGCACACAATACCGCAAAAGCCTGGAAACATCCTCCTGAACCTGCAGCTACACCACACTGGTGGTGACATTTAAAACCCTGAAAGGAGAAGGCCATGACTGGGTAGGAGAGGGAGTCTCTCTGGCTCCTTTCTTTCCTATACTCTCAGAAAGGAGCACAACAGATAAAGAATAAACACTGCTGGTGGGTCATCATACCCTCATAAAAATTAACCTGTAGGGAATATTTGGCCTGAAAATTGGAAGAGGGAGACAAGTGTCTTGTAAAAGACCAGCTTGTCTACTCTGTTGAGAATGGTTATCAACTCTTTCTTTACAAAGAAAATTGCTGGAAGATGAACTGGTAATTTCAGCTCTTTCTACAGTGGGCCATTACAGAGGCACTGATATGTTAAAAGTAGACATTTTTAGTGTTTACAGACTGTAACAAATTGAGCTAGCATTATACCTCTGCTTCTCAAAGAAGAGGAGAAATGGCAAGCTGTTTTTTTTACATTACAGAGAAATTCACTTCACTCTAGTTTGCTAATCTACACAGGAGGGAGACACAATTTAACTCTTAAGGCAGTCACCAGAGATACCTTTGTTGCTTGCATCCCTGGAAGATACCACTGAGCTACCTGTAAAAACGCATTTAGAAATTCTGTGGTGGGTAAAAAAAAAGACCACAGAGTCGCTCATTAAACATGCAGAAAGCATTTATACACTTATATCAAAAAAAAAAAAAAAAAAATTAAAAGGAAACCATTTCTGTTTGAGATGGCTTATGAGTTCTTTTAGATAACAGATAGTAACTGAGTATTACAGTTAGACACTTCCACATAAGTTTATCCTTTATCCTGGTTGAACTTTTTTGAGGCCATTTGTTGAGAAATGTGATGCAGGTTCAAAGGATGTGCAAGGGACTGTTCATCTGAGTTAAATACTGGCTCATGTCAGGTCTCATTCTGTCACTGGTTCCAGGAACAGGGATTTCAGAGAGGATTTGATGTTGTTCATTTGCAGTAACTCACAGTGACATGAGGAGACCTTTCCTGGAGTTCTTGTCAATTTCTTATGTGGTATATGAAATACAAGAAAAATTAGACTAATTAAATGGTCCATTTAGTAACTTCAGGCCTGCAACTCCATAAAGATTTTATAGTATTTCATCTGGTGACAGCAATGCATTAAAAACTGTAGGACAGTAAGACTTCTTGATGATCTATCTCAAAGTCAGGTAAATAATGCGAACAGGAATTTTCCCTGTTTAGCTTAACAGAAAGAAGAGAGATATTAATGTGTGTTCACTGACTGCTAAAAAAGGATTATCTAAAAGGACAATTAAATTTCACAGGGAAAGTTTACAGTTCCAAGATGATTTGCAATATAGGAAGCTTTTCCCAAAGCTATTTTAATTTATAAAGATGTCTTTAAATATAGCTCATTTTGTTTTGATGGGCAAGACCTACTTATTCTTCTTTTTAACTACCTTTCTTTTGTTAGACTTTCTCCAGAAAAAAAAAAGTGAAAAGAATGAAAAGCTGAGATAAAATTAGCTATTCCCATTTATTTTTAAGCAAAAAACATTCATAAATTGCAAAAGATGAATGGCAAAATAATTTAATTTTGAATGTTTTTACAAATCAATTCAAGGCAACATTAGCTCTTATACAAAAAGTGATTGACAGAATTATTGCTACAGGGATTTTTTTTTGTCAAAATTCACAAACAACACAAATTTCTTCCTGCTCTACTAAGATACTCTTCAATTTTATTTAAGGTTCAGTGGCTTGTTATAGCTGCAGAGTAAGATGGATACAGTTTTATCCATAAGTTTGGCTTCTTACATGACTCAAAAGATCAGGTTATGTGATTCCCTGGTGACCACCACACCAGACTGGGAAAGATTAAGTTTTATTATTAAGAATCCCATCCAAAAGGAGACTACTCAGTGGCTATGTAAAGCTTTGATATGACTCTCTGTGTAGGAGTGGAGCATCATTCTTAACAGTTAAGTTAGTTAAGCTTCCAGTCAAGCACTTGAACACTCAGGATGAACATAAATTAGCAAAGAAATTCAATGAAAGTAAAATAGGTTTCTAAATCCTGCAAAGAGACAGAAGCACTGCCAGTGAGGATATGAAGAGAACATTCACCACATCAGTGTAAGCTTGGGAAGAGCCATGAAGCAATAGTGTTGTAAAGTATGGACATGACTGGGTGAGTTGTGAGATTAAATGATGCTACAGGGCTTATCTAGCCTTTCCAGGAGATCTCCTGATTTCTTTCAGGAGGGGGTCATACACCTTTGATTATCTGCTCTTTGTGCTGCACAAAGCCAGATGTGGTTCAAAATAAACAGATAATTAGGTCAGTAGGGGAATCTTAGCTGCAGAGCTCTGTGCTGAAATGAAAGGGGCAGGCAAGGTTTTACGTGGAAACATTTTCTGCTCCCTGACACAGCAAGAAGTCAGAGTGCGTTTGCCTTGTAAACAGGAGATCCTTAGAGCCCAAAGAGAAACTATAATTTTCTGCTCTGCCTGACAGGTTTAGTGTATAAGCATACTCTTCTCTTTCAAAAATACAGCCATTTTTAAGTACAGCTGTCTTTCTCAGAGTTAATGGCTTTCTTTGTCTCTCACTTAAAAAAAGAAGGAACTCAACACCCTTTAATAGCTAGCCAGATCATTTGGTTCTGGTGCAAATGTAATAAAAAGTCCAGAGGAAAGAAAAACAATGCTAAACATAATAACAATTATTAGAACAAATTAATTATTCTGATAATTACAGACAGCACAATCTTCAACAGTATTGCTGATGTGCAGTAAAATTTTTGGGAAGAGCAGAGGGATTGTAGAGAGCAGCCAGAGAACCAGATAGGTGCGGTAACTATGGCAGGTGAGAGGTGGCATTTCTTTTTCATTCTGTCCCTAGTGTTGGATTAGTGTTGCCTAAAGTAGATGCCTAGGGTGAATCAGGTGATAGATGTTTCAAAAAATCTATCTGTTCTAAATCAGTCCTACAACAGGAGGCTTCTGGAATCATCCATCTCTGAAGTAACTCTGTGACTTCCCTCCTCAATTCTGAGACAGGTCATAAGACCCAGAGACCCTCAACTGTGTGCTAAGTGGAGGTGAACTATAACCACAAAAAGACAGAGCATTGACATACTGTAAAGGGGCAGGACAGCATGAAGCTGAGTGAGAAGGGGTGAACAAGGACAGAGCAAAAGGCATGGAATCAATGAAGTAGCACTTCTTAGAGGTATTTAGGTTTCTTAGAAGTCTAAAGAGGTTTTGATTAATACAAAAGTGGAGGAGGAATTTGGATTATTATGACCTTTTCCACACTATCTGCCACAACAGGAGATCTGCTGGCTACCTACAACTCCATTATGGCTAACAGGTACAGAGGGTAATCACCTGGAAGCTAGGAACAATCTTTGAGATGTCATTCAAAATAAGTGGGATTTCCAGTGGGCGTTATTTTGACTTGCATAGAGTTTTTTTACAGGAATATTCATTGTTTCAGAATAGTGAATGTACTAGAATATTCACCTAAGCTGAAGATAGAATATCGCACAGAATGAGTTGGCTTCAACAATTCGCAGCATCTCACAAATTTAATCAGGACACAGGAATATAACATATGATAGGTATGTCCAGTCAAAATTGCTCTATTTTCTGACATCTATGATTTGCAAGAAATCGTTCATGAATAAGCTAACAATTGAGGATTACAGACACAATTCAGTGAGCAATTCTAAGTACCTTTGAGAAAATAGTGATCGTAAAGTGAACATTAACAGAAAACAGCTAAAATTTATCAAAGAAATTAATTATAAATTATTTACTCAGCTTTAGTCACAGTCTTCTTGAGAAGGGAGAGAGAGAAGATTGTTTGCAGTGCTGTTTGATTGTTCCTGTTTTATAATATTAGTGCTTTACTGTAGAAGTGGTTGTGTAGCTAAGGCAATGTGCATGGGACTGCTTAGATCACTTTCTTTGGTGGACACTTCTGGCAAGTTTTTGGGCAAATCAATTACTGCTAGTCCCATATAAGACCTTGTACTAAATTATTGGCTGGCTCTAAAAATCCCCTTCTTCTTCAGAGGCACTGAGTTAGTGCCTCTGAACTGAGAGCCCAAGATCCATGCCCTATCCACCATATCAAACTGCCTTACCAGGCAGAAAAACACCACCACAAGCTTTTGTTGAAAATGGCCAGTCTGACAAGGATGAAATTGTCCTGTATTAATGTATCTTATATTTAATATATTATAAAATATTTTGTCCTATGATCTCACCTGGCAACTGTGCCGTAGCTTAGTTTGGTTCAGAAAGGAAGGATGTGATTTGCAACAATGTATATTTATCTGGTTTTACATACTAAAATAATCAAGACTCATATCCAATCTCAGCCTAAAATGTTACACCCTAAGTGTTAGGTCCTGATATGACTTGGAAAAAGACTTAAACATATGCAGATTCCTAACGTGTAAGGTTAAAATAAAATCCAGTCATACAGATGTTACCTGAAAAACTAAAAGAGCTTTGAGTGAATATTCTATACTGAAAAGCATAAAGTCTCATATCCAAGGATACTAATTTCTGGCAGTTCTATTGCAGTGTTGGAAATTAGTATGCAGAAGCTTTCCCCAAAGATTTAAGATCATCTTTAGGTTTGCAAAGGCGACATACATTAAGCCTGTGAAGACCTTCCTAGCACTGAACTCAGCATTGCTGAAGCTGAGTCTCTGGAGGATGGCACTCTGGGAGAAGAAACTGTCTGTTGCTAGAAGGATTTCTTTTGCTAGCGGGCTGAATTCTCACCCACCCTTCTAGTGGCTTTTTGCAGTTGTTCAAAGCAAGGATGTCTGGCACAATGTTCCTCAATGGTCAGTGCTGACCGTCCAAAGAAAAGGAACTTGAGATAGTTTACAGCATACTGATAATACTGCTGCTCTGTTGTTGTCATAGAGGTGGCACATGTTATAATACACACACATTTGTCTTGCACATGGAAAATTCCTCGGTTACACAGTACTGTTGTAGATCAGCTGCTGAGAAGCTAGGTGAGAAATTGACATTCCTGTCTGTTGTACTGTGATACAAAACACTGGTTGCTTGCTAAGTTAGTACACACAACATTGTCATGATCTGTGGCACTATCACTGGCTGTGTGCCAGCTTCCCGGCCTTTTGGTACAAAGTCAGTCCCAAGGGGTGGGAAGTGCTTTTGTAAAGCACCTTTGAACTTACAGGAAGCTGAGAGACTGATGTAAGCTTTTTAAAACAGCTGGAGGCCTCGCCATGCATACTTACCACTTTCTAATTTGAGGGGCTGGGTGGACCAGCTTGTGAAGATAAGCAGATTTGTTTCTCATCTAGAAACAGGTGCTTGTTTAGAACAATCCCACTGACAATAAAATGACTCATTTTTGGTAGTGTGACCAATGTGGCAACATCACTTACCTGTGTGTCACTTAGTAGAAACTGAAACTCGATGGGAGTAAAAGCCTGAGCTCTGGTAAATCCAGATGTGATGCCTTGAAACCCTAGGGGAGAGTATGAATTTCTCAGCTTTATTCCTAAACCTTAAATACAAATGAAAATGTTTCAAGCTTAGTTTTTTTTTCCCTGATATATAGTCACACCTTTATATGTGTTTCCATGCTGTTTTGTAGTACACCATTCAGCAGAAGTAATTTCCTCTGTGACATTACTAAACACAGGAGGACTCAGCAATAACATATATAGATATGTATATATGAAACCACAACAGAACACAAAGATTTAGAATCCTGTTTACAAATATTTATCTTACATCAGTAGCTTAAATGACATGAGAATACCATTTTCCCTTTGAAAATTATTTTAAAAGCATAAAATAGTAAAATTATCACTCAATATGGCTATTTTTCCCAACAGTTTAGTATAAAACCTCTTAGAGACATAATTTGTAATACATTAGCAGCAGATCAGGTTGTGGCAACCTGCTAACCACCAGGTTAATTGGAGAGTAGTTTTAAAAAAAAAAGAGAAAATAATAAAAACCTACTTAAAAGGTGAATAAAAACCTAGTTAAAAGGGAAAAAGCATGTCAATAGAGTAATATTCATTTAATGCATCTCTGTCTTTAACACATGAACCCCTGAAAACTGTAATCAAACACTGTGAGGAACTGAGAATGATATAAAAAGAAGGTGGCCTCAGCAGAAGGTAGCATGTACTTGGGCTGCCCAAGAGGAGCCCAAAACTGCTGCTGTGTCCTTTAGAGCACAGGGCTCCCCATTTTCAGTGGGGATAGTAGGTATATTTTGTGTCAGCATGTCACACAATGCCAGTCTGCCGGCTAGGACATGGAGGACAATTCTCTGTGACCCTACCTGTTTTCTAATCTCTCTGCTCCCAAGCTCCATTTGGTAATTCGTGGCCAGCTGGATGTTTTGGAAGCTAATGATGAAAGCCTTGCTGCACCCTGCCTGCTATCAAGCAAGTCAGAAATAGGAGGTTTAGGTGAAGTGGCTCTAGCTCATGGCCTCATCTCACTTGCATGATATTTTAATGTGTTATGAACCCAGAGGAGCAAGAAAATAAAGGCAAATTTGGGATACCATTTGGGGCAATGAGTAACTGATTGCTAATGCCTTTGCCTTTTTATAGTGAAACATCATAAACCAGGGTTCTACTAGCAAATACCAGGGATTTAAGATACCTCAATTTATTTTTAGATATTATGGGATGAAGGGGATGTTAATCTGCAAGGAGCATCCAGCACCTGATTAATTTAATAGACTGCATCAGGTAAGGGTAGATTTATATTCAAATTTTAATGAAATTCATGTTATTGGCTGGCTTGGGGACATAAGATGCCATTTTATTGGAATCTGTAACTCACGTCTTTCTTTTTCATACTTCAGTAAAACATTTTGGCATAGCTACAGCATCCTGTCCCTTGAAACTAAACAGACGAGCGCTTAAAGAAAAATAAAACATTATTAAACACACAAATACAAACAGGTAAAGCTTTCAGATCTGCTTATTTGTGAGAGAAAATACACCTTGCCTTTATATTTTATTCTTGACATGTAGGACAATGCAGGACTCTTTAGAAACTCAGAATGCACAGGGAAAATAAAATAAAATAAAAAAACAAAACCCTGTTGCAGTGCGCCTCTTGGAGACAGAGGTTTCTGTTGCCTCTTTGTCCCCAGACATGGGCACACATCCAGAATTTTCCACCTTTCCCAGGTTGTGGTTGGCTTAGCCACCACAAGACCAATCCCCTAACACCCATTGGACCCCTGACCTGTCGGTAACCCATCCGTGTATCCTTACAGGACAATGCCTTTGTAAACCCACCTACCAACCTGTTAAAAACCCCTGGCCCCAAGGCCACACGCTCTTTCGCTTCTCCCCTGGGGTGGGTGCTGTTTCAGTGCCTGCCTCAGGTGTTTTTCGTTTGTCATTTTCATGTTATTAAAACCTTTTGTATTGGAAGGAAGCGATTGTTGCCTGTTGCCCATCCCTCCTTTACTCGCCACTGCCCTCCTCTTCGCTGACAACCACCCTGGAGGTACTACTGGGGTCCCGCTGGGGGTGTTTTCTTCCCGGGCAAAACCAGCGGGTTTAAAACCCCTCAAAATATATTTTTGAAAAGTAATAAAACCCAAGTGCTTTTAATAGGCAGTGATTAAAACCGGTTTGCTAGCACTATTAAATGGCCCAAGTGGAGGAAAGGGAAATCACTAATAACTTTCTAGTAGTGACCTGCAATGTTATATGAGGGCTAGTGAGCAGAGGGTATTTTTCTTTTTCTCTCTCATTAAAGCTGTTAAGGACTGTAGGAACCACTGAAAATGACACAGAGCTCTACAGATATTAGCAGAAGGAAACAAAGGCCATGAATTATTTTTTTCCCCCAAATTATGAATGAATGAATGAATGTGGTTTTTTTCTATCCCCTACACTAAGTTGCAAAGTTGTTGGTTTTTTGTTTGTTTGTTTTGGTTTGTTTGTTTGTTGTTGTTTGTTTTTTTTTTGTGTGTGTGTGAGTAAGAATGCCTGAAGTTTACATAGAAATGGAACAGTATACCAGAAAGCATTCCCTCACTCTAATGATGGTTGTTGTCGACTGTTGGTTGATGTTCAGTGGAGTGCCCAGCACACCATGCGTGCCTGGATGGATACTTCTTTTATATCAAAGGCATTGGTATTTTGGAGATGTGTGAGAGGAAAAAGGATGCAGTCCTGAAAGCCTGAGGAGCTGGCATTGATTTAACATACCAATGAAGGTGAGGACTCCTGTAAGCTACAGAACTGGAGCAAAATGACCTTGATCATTTTAGCCTAACTGAACATGTGCTCTGTTACAGCAAAGCCAGGTCAGCTCATTCACTTGGAGAGTGCCGGAGAGTTTGGAGACACATTTCTTCCATCCAGGTGCAAAACTTCTTTTAGGAGCCTAAGAGCTCCATCAGAGATTCCTTAGAAAAGGAAAACATATTTGTGTGAGAGACCAGATATCCTGGGAGCTACCTTCAGCCTTTGGAAAAAGGCTTAGCAAGGAAGCCCAGGAACCATCAAAACTCTCAGTGTTTTCACCTTCAAGTGCAAGAAATGTTCCTCTGACCTCTGTTTCTCTCACATAGAGGTATGTGTATATTTAAAAGATGCCCATCAGAGAAACACACCACTATTGGTCTTCTTCTCTTTCATAGGAAAATGGAGCAACTAGAGGATGTGACCGATGCTAACCAGCTGACTTAGCTGTAGAAAGTGTTTTGGTTCAAGTGATCACTCCTCCTCAAAGGACTCAAACAACATGGTGGTGAAGCAATATGAAAAGCTGCTCAAGTGTCTCCCACATAGCTCTGGAAGGAAGTTCAAGTCAGGAAACTGACCCTCTCTGCTCCAACAAGATAATGCTGAATCTTGATGCAAAAAAAACAGGTTTCAGCTGGGGAGATTAAATGTTAGAGAAAATCCCAGTTGCAGACTGTGACATTTTGCTAGGACATACTGCAGACCATGATAAGTCTTGTTAAACTTTCATACACAACTTTATATTCTATAATTCTATGATCTTCCATCTAGGAGTGACTGTGAGAGTGGGGTTATCCTTGCCACACATATATCTCATTAAACTGCATTAACTGACTTTCACTGACTTGACCTAGTGGCATATGAAGTAAACAAGATATAACTTTCCTGGTGCTCTGTTATCTCATCTTTCAGTGTCCCATATTCTAAGCCCTGCATAATTACATAATTTGTTCTATCCTATTTTATCCACTGTACTTGTGCTACAACAATACCATGTGAATCAGGTATATATATATTCCTTCTGGTACAGCTGGTAACAGTCAGAAAAGGACCCTCTCCTTTCCTACTGACACATGAAGAGTTTAGATCCCCAAGGGGTATGTAGTTCCTTCTTCTGGAAACAAGGGGGCAGAAAGGACTTTCAAGCAGAAATGCAGAGCTCTGCCTCTGATAGAGGCTGATGTCATCTTCAACTCCTCATGTAATTGCTGTTGCTGTCTAGCAAGAACATTGCTAGAAGCTTGGTGTAGAAAGGCTGTGCATGGAAAATTATCTGCAGAACAGCATAAGCAACTTTACTGGACCTACAAAGTCCAAAAGTCCATTCTAATGATGACTCTTTGCATATGAAATGGAGACTAAAAAAACACTGTTCCCATAAACAATGACTTGTCCTGCTCCTGTGCTAAACTTTGGCAAATTTACACAACAAAAAGTGCTTGGTGGAGGGTCTACAACGCTTTATGGCATATGTTTATTCCTGATCGTTTTTGCCCAAATTGCCCATCCCTAAAACTGCATTGTTGTGCTCCTTTTTCTCCTTCTTTTTTTAACCTTTTGAATTTTCTTTTTTTACCCTCCCCCTCAGTGAGGCTTGAATTAGTGATATATTTCATCTTCATTGCATTTATGCTCAAAAAGTTAATAAATGTATGCAGAAACAAAACTGACTAAGAAAAATGGAGTTACTATGGGAACATACATTGTATTTGAATCTGCTGTGACATCTAAAGGAGTTCTAGGAAATGCAAGATGACATTCTTGCATGTCAGAATTGTTTGAGTTGCTCTTTACTCCTCCTTTTTAGGGTCAGATTCAGCCTCAGTAACTCCTTCTCCTGATTTCACCAAGAATACTCAGTGAGTAAACAGCTAAAATCTGACACTAAGGGCTTGTTTTGGGTGGAGGTGGTGTTTTTCCTGATCTGTGCAAGCTGTGAATCAGACCTCGTTTTTGGCGATTCAGAGGTTATGAGAAGGATTTTTAAGGTTTAGATTAGAATTGGATTAATTTCTGTATTCATTCTGTGGATAGAAAAACAGAAGTAACCAAAAGAATTTCAGAAGGTCATTGAAAAATTGTGATAGGAATCTGTACAATTTAAGGCAAAATCCCTTACTAATACATTAACACATGATAAATACTCTCCAAATGGGAGGGCAGAGATCTGAAAAATACATTAAAGCAACCAACATGAAGAACTCCCCAGCTCATCAGACGGGGAAGAGGAATCCTGATTTAGTATGTTTTTTTTTCCCTGAACTGCTTAACTGCTTCTTATCCACCTCTCTCTCAGATACCACATAAAAGTTCACTGTCACCTAGACCTGTGAGATCAGGTTTCTCTCTTCATCAGTACATGCCCTTCTGTCAGCTTTAAAATGAGAAAAAATAAAGGGGAAAGGAACATTTAGGAGAAAGGAATTGTTTTATACGGAATTAGACTGCACACCAATGCTCACTAAGGTGTAATTTTAACAAAGGGTAGTTACATTCAAAAGCCATCAGGATTTCTTAATATGAATTGTTATTCAATGTTACAAGTAGAGCCATGAGCAATATTTTTTTTTTTTTTTTTTGTAAGAAAAAGATTAGGGAACCCCCCTCATGCATCCTGTACTGATGAAGTGTTTCAAATTTCCAAAGGGAAAAGAAATAACTGTTGGATAGTTTTTAAAATTCCTGAAGCAACATTTTTCAGATTACTTGCTTCACAAGAAAAACTGAATTTGAGATGAAATTTTGAGATTAATTCTGAAAAGGTTTAAAGGACCTTTGCCAAAGGATTTGCAAATTGACTCATCAGAATTCTTGAACTTTTAAAATTCCCACTACTCCCATTTAGTAGGTGCTGCTATATAGATGGAATTCTTCATGGTTTTTAATCTCAGTTTTGTATCCTGGAAAGCAGTATCCATTTAAGAATAAGAAAAATAGTAAAACCTTACGCTGTAATTATAATGATTGGAAGAAGTGTTTGATCTCCTGAGATTATTAGAAGAGCCTCACTCTTAAGATTTTGAAAAAAACTGCTGGATTACTGAATTATACATGTCTACTTTTTCTTGCAGTTGACTTCCTCAAGTAAAGATAGCCAGTTTTACTCCATGTGGTGCTGCTGGATCTAACTACAGTTCTGATAAAAGTTAATGACCATGAAGATTTTCCTTTTATTTCACAGTCCTTTTATGATAAAGTGTTTTGTATATACATGGTCTTTGTTTCTATATGGGTAATCCTTAAAATGCAAATTCTCAGCAAAAGTGAAATGTGCAGGTCCCAATGCAGTCTGGCAGGGAAGTATCCAAAAGCACACCAATAGGGTATACCCCAGATGAACTTTAGCTCTCTTCAGAATTTAATTCTATTTAAATGCAATATAATTTTGTCCCTTAAACAATCTCTTCCTGGGCTGAGTCTGTCTGCTCCAGCATTGCAAAATTCCTTCAGCTTGCTGCAGCCTCACCTCATTGATTGAATTTTGTCACCTCCAAATTTTTCTCTGAGACAGGGGTTTTTTTTTCTGCTTCCGTTTCCTGAAAGCTTCACAAGGTACTTAAGGTACTTGCTCTCAGAGAGCAAGGAAATAAAGGTCTGTGAAAAAAAAAAAAAAAAGGAAACAACTGTTTCCAGCAATGCCGTCTCTGACAGGGTGTTTGCCTTTCCCTAGAGCCAGGTTCTGCCACAAGGAGAAATGTCTCCAATGTGTTTGAACTGACATAAGAGGGAAAGCAGCCTCAGGTTCATATTTTTCTTGTTCTTTTTTTTTTTTTTTCCCCCCTAACTATTGCTGTGTAACTGCTCCACTATCTTGACCAATTCCCTAAGCATTGACTCAGGCTCCCACTAGTGCTTACAGCTGAAGGCTAATTCTATTGCCTGTTACTATTAGAGTTAGAAACACACATTTACTTAGAGACTCCAGACATGATGACTATTAATGTGCATGTCATTGGCTTTTTTCATCTGCAGGGTACTAAAAGTATTCCCAATCTGATCAAGCAGAATGACTGACCTAGTTTTCCTTCCCTCTTACCATAGGTTCCTTGCACTGCTTTAATCAGATCAGGGATGGACTGTTCCAAAAAGATAAAAGAAACCAAGGTAAGATAATGTGAAAAAGGCTAGAGAAGTTACAAGGTAAAACCAGTTACTTTACAAACTGCTGGGAACATACAAGACTAGACAGATGATTAAACCAATGATAAAAGAAGTCAGCCTTCTCTCTAATGTATTTGAAGTTTGCTTCTAAGCTCAATTACAGTAAGCAGTAAAAAACAGAAGATATGGAAATATTTTCATCTTTATAGAGAGAATCTTTCTGTCAACACAGAACTCACCTCCAATAATTCTAGATCTCTCAAACATTTGCCCTCTTCTACTTCTGTGCTCTGGTGCAAGGCAGCTCTCCTGGGCCATGCCTTGAGGAATTAAATAGAAACCCCAGGCCTCGACTTCTGTCCCCTCCTCCTATCACACATGCTAGTATGTGGGCCTTAGTGGGATTGTTTAATACCTCTATCAACAACCTAAATGAAGTGATCAAATGCACCATCAGTAAATTTACATGAAATTAAGTGGAAATGTTGCTCTGCTGGAGGGTAGGAAGGCTCTGCAGAGGGGTTTGGACAGGCTGGAGCAATGGGCTGAGGTCAATTGCATGAGGTTTAACAAGGCCAAGTCCCAGGTCCTGCACTTGGGTTACAACAACCCCAAGCAACGCTCCAGGCTTGGGCAGGAGTGGCTGGAAAGCTGCCTGGCAGGAAAGGACCTGGGGGTGTTGGTGGATACACGACTGAACATGAGCCAGCAGCATGCTCAGGTGGCCAAGAAGGCAAATGGTATCCTGGCATCCATCAAAAATGGTGTGACCAGCAGGAGTAGGGCGGTGTCTTTATATATGTTTGCTTAAAAAAAGCATAACATATAGGCCCAAGAATCATACCCTGGGGAAAAAAAAAATAAAAAAATTGGAAGACCATAGCATGGTTTGTCTCACATACTCATCTGCTACCTGAAGTCCTTACACCCATCATCTAGTGACCAGTCACAGACTTCAAACATCTCCGTACAGCAGTTACCTGATCTCCATGGTGTCTAATCCTCTCAGCTTCTGCCTGTATGCAGGAGTGAATCCTCCCACAGGGTGATGTTGCACTAGAGCCAATGATGTAGACCAGCCCCTGAGACATACCAAAAGCCTGGAGACCTGAAACTAAGGGGAGGAGGATCTTCTTGTTCTGCACTTTTATCACTTGAGTGAATTTGCTTTCACTCAAATTGAAAATACTGTTCCTGGAACAAGGACCAAAGATAAGCTGCATCCCTCCCAGGTTAACATCCTCACCTTGTGTGTTCCTACTTGTTTGATCTCTGCTTCTCAGGTTCCCAAAATTATAGCCGTGCAGAACAAATATTCCTCAAAGATTAAAACTGCATCAGAACTCTTGCAGTTGATAGTTGTTTTGAAGGCAAAGAACCTCACTCCAAAAGCTTCTTGCGACCCCAGGAAACTGATATCCTAGAAACTGGCAGATCTGGAATCACTTCTTTGAAGTATTGTGGTGTAATATCTTCCATATTAATAGGTAGCAAGAGCAATCATTTCTCAAATAGACACTTGGTGAAGAAGGGAGCACCCAGAGCCACATGAAGTGACAGACTTTAACTTCAGCATACTCCTGATTTAATGCAAACACATTCCCCGTTTCTGGCTGTTGTCGATTTTTGTGGGAACAGACTGGTATTGTAGACACAGCATATAAAATCACATGCCTTGCCACAGTGGCTAGAAAGATAACACATCATCAGCATATCAGAGAAATTCATCAACACACACAGGATTGCAGACACATTTTTTGTATTCAGGGCAACTCGGCACTGAGTCACTGCAAGTGTGGTGAATGACGGAGAAGATGAGCAATGCTGGAAATAGATGGATTTTCCTCAACAGCAAAATATCAGTTGTACAGTGTCAGTGAGGAGAAATGAGACTATGAGCAAAGATGCAATTTATTTTGAAAATAAATTATTTATTAAGCCTAAGAAGGCTTAGTATACTCTGTTACTCATGTTTTTGAATTATCAGATGGTTAATTTAGTGCTGTTTTGTTTTGTGCTAGTAGCTCTGCTACTGAGGGGTTCTTTCTTTTAGGGCTGAAGGAGAGATTTTTCAAAAGAATACATTTCTCAGAAAACAGCCAGATATTAAAAAAGTTTTTTACAGATATCATTGGCCAAAACTGCTTTGGAAAAATTTAAGCTGTGATATTTTTCAATACTTTTGAATGTGCTACTCGGATGACAGAGTGAGATGCTTTTGTATATGTCATAATGAGGAAAAAAAACTACAAAAATGTCATAATGAGGAAAAAAAACTACAAAAATGTCATTTTGAGGCAGTCTCAGAATTAGCTGTGCTTGCCTCCTTCCCTCTTTGGAAAGAACCTAACTCCTGGGCCTCCATACAGGGCCTTCCATCAGGCTTTCATCTTCTCCTCTATCAGACGCACGTATTTTATATAGAGAAATAAACACATAACCCTTAAAGAAGCCGAAATGACCATTGGTTTAAAAATTGTTTCTACAGTTTTTCTTACAGGAACAATTCAGCAACCCCCAAAAAATTTTGGAAACTTTTCAGTATTGACTTTTTTTTTTCCCAAGAGAGCACAAGCTTCAGCTGAAAAACTGAGCCCAGATCTAATGTTTAAGTGTTCTGCTGGGTTGGAGCCGAGGAGGTGAAATGCTGAATGTTACACACATATGGGTAATACTGGAGCTCAGTAAGGAACCAGTGCATCCGGGCTGTCTGAATGCATGGAGTTCACTAAAACACTCCCTTTTGTCAAGTGCCTTTGCAGAGAGATAGACAGTCAGGCTACATTTTGGTCATAATGAAAAGGTCATACTGAAAGCCTGGACACAGCAATAATCAAGATGGGGAGAAGGGAAAATAGCCCACAACAAGCAAATGGAGGTAAGAACTAGCAACCATACTCCTTTGTCAGTTTTTACCATAAGCTCTTCACAGAAATTACTAATTCAGATCTTAATTTCTCTTAAAGCTGTTGTGTTAGGGATGTATGTGACAGGAGCAGTAATGAGCATCCTCCCTAGGATGCAACAAGTGGCTTAGGCTCCAGCACCCATGTAGCACTCAGTAAGGGAAGTTTTCAGGCTGGCTGGACACCAGAAGCACATGTTGCTGCTCAGCTATAGATACACATATTCACACACAGAAATTTGGACATCTGTTTTCACCAGTGTGGCAAATTAAGCAAGAAGATGAACTCTCCTGGTGTCTTACTGATGTTATCAAGAAAGAGAACCCAAGCAATGTTCTATTTTTTGAAACATCCAGTAGGCTTGGAGTTTTGAAGAATGAAAAAGATGTGGTGCAAAGCCAAAATAGTCTCAAACTTATGGTCTTGATTGCACTTTTGCTTGTAATTTGGGAGATACATAAGTATCTGTCCTACTCTTCAAAATGTAGGAAGAATATCCTACATTTTGTATCTGTGTGTCCTTATCCACCGTTCCAGTTATTCTCATCATAATGCTCTGTTCAGAATTAGAATGTCAAGTTATTGTTTTTATTAGCTACCACTCAACTACTCAACTATTAAGGCAATATAATTTATGCAGTTCTAACCTAAGACAAGCCTTCACTACTTTTAGAGTATCCAGCTTCCCTATAGTGCTACTCTATTTCACTTTCTGAAGGACTCATAGATTTAAAGCAGAACGATGCCCTACTGCAGAGACCTACTCTTCTGTACAGTATTTCTAGTGAAAGACTTATATACCATGAAGCAGGCATAACCCAATTATTTAAACACAGTTCATCCCATGTTACATTCATGACAAAGGTAAAACAAAGTAATCACTATTGTCAGACTTGATGCTTCAATTTAGATAGCAAACCTACTTTAGTTATCTTAAAAAGTAGTGCTTCAAGGAACTGATGGAACAGAGTTTGTTCTGCACATAGAAATGTATGGTGTTTCTAGAGAAACTAACACAGACATGCTAGCTTGGGCATGACTGCTTGATTTAAAAAGACATTAAACAGTTTTTTCTACTGGAATAGCAGTTGTATGCTGTCTAGGTGTGAATGTTAAATGCTACCCAAAGTCAAGGATGCAGGCAACACATATGTACTCAATACATATGGAAAGAAAATCTTTACCTTCAATAAATCCTGTTCAAAGCTAGGAGGTGAAATGAATTTAGTAAGGCTTGACAGCTGCCAAGCACATGACCTGGTCCTCACAAATCTGTATTTGTCTACATTCCCAGGTACTGAAACTGAAAAAAATGCTTTTGAAAGAATTTGTACCTGCTGACACTCCCTTATAACCACTTGATCTGAGCCAAAATATATAAAAGGCCTTTTTTCATGTAACCACTTCTTTCTTTGAATTTCATTATTGGTGCTGGTTTACCACTGTTACAGAGATAAGGATAGAGGACACTGCTCTGGAGAAAGAGAACCTGCAGATGCCTCTGTACATACACAGGGCTGGAAAGGTGGCATGTATGAACATGCACATCTCCATCCAGAGGTTTGTCCTCCAATTTCCTCTGGAGCTGGCACCACTGAAGTTAAAGGGACCTAAGGCTTGGGCATTAGCACACACACAATGTAGAGCCAGTCTGTGTCTCACAGAGACTTAGTGGAAGCTAGAATAAGGCAAACTTGCAAGGCTCATGTTCAACAGATGGAAATTACTAAATGTTTCTGTTGCATTTAGAAGCTTCAGCTACCCTGAAAAGAAGTTGCTTGCAAGGCAAATATACCTTGTGTCTGCGTTGTCCATGTATACTGTCTTAAGCCAGGATGCCCTTGTGTCAGATCATGCTGAGGTTCTTCAAGGGCTTCAGGCTGTCTTATTGCTCAAGTGTTCAGATAAATCATTGCTTCTGGACTAGGCACAGAGCTCCAATATGAACCAGGAGATAAAGATGTTCTTAAATACATACATGACTTGCCCTCCAGTAACACCAACTCCATGTTTAGACAGGATGTTTAACTTAGTAACATGTTTGAACTGAAGCCTGAACTGCCTCCCAAGATGGTGCACTACAGAGGTTAGAGCTCCAGAGGAATCATTGTGATCTAGGCTCAGAGCCTGACTTTAAGCAGCTCTGCTGTTCTCTGTTACCAAGTTTATTCACTTATATTAGCAGATTTTCAGACTCAGTACTCTATCTGTATGATTCAGATCATGACTACTTCATCTAGGCACACTGGTTCAATAAGAATCTGACCATTCTCAAAGTCAGTAGGATTTCTGCAGACTTCAGCACAAGCCTTCTCACCATTGGTGTGTGGTAGGGATAAGTGTTAGGACCAGGGAATAGCAGACCAAGTGAGTAGGAGGAGTGGCTGCTGTAAAGGAGGAAAAAAAATAAAGGAAGAAAGGTTGTACAAAGACAAATAAGGACAAGGAAATGTCTGGGACAAGGAGAGATCTGTTCAGATTTTCCCCAGCAATATTCTTTAGGGCAATAATGTGTTTGATCAAAAAAAAAAAAAATCAGTGATTTTTGGGAAAAATTTTCAGCCAGTTCAACATAGCTATCTTGGGGTAGCAAATGATGGGATAGATGCTTCCAAATGGATTATTTTTCCTGAGGAAATCTTGTTTGATTGGAAAGGCTGATGACTTTTTAAAATGTGATTGCTTCCTTCAGGACCCTGCATGAACAATGAATCTTAAATATATTTAAAGGCATTCAAAATGCCTCCAAATGCAGAGGTACCTCTTGGCCCAAATTCCAGTCACAGATATCTAAGTACTTCAGATAATCTCACTTGGCACACACTGTGCAGTTTCAGGAGCCCAAAATCTTCATGAAGTTCATTCTAATAGTTTCAGATATCTTATGTTCTTTTCAATAATGAAGTCTATGTCTATCGATGAATCACCTTCTCAGCAATTCATCTGTGATTACAGTGTCCCCTGCTGCACTATCCTACATTCCTGCACCTACTTCTCCCTTACTTGCTCCATTCAGTGAGATTTTGCAGGGTCTTGTCCAGCTCAGTTTCAAAAGTCTCCAAGTATGGAGACTCCACAGCCTGCTCCAGTGCTCAGCTATTCTCATGGCAAGGACCTTGTTGTTACATCTACTAGTAATTGGTCTGTGGTACAACGTGTAAGCATTGCTTCTTGTCCTTAAGCTGTGCACCTCCAAAGAAGAGTTAGGATCCATCTTTTCTGTAAAGTGAAAACTGAGTGTTCATCTGATCAGAATAGCTACCTCTTCGCTCCCACGTGTCTTCACTCTCATGCTTTCACAGACATTTTGAAAATTAGGTGATTACATGCTATTTTTTAACATTCAGCGTAGACACTCCCTTAGCAGCAAATCTAAACACCCGGGTTTTTTTTTTACCATGCTTATCACAAGGAGAGCTTTATTTCTTAATGGACTCACAATTCACTTAACAGAGCTATTTGAAGGTTTTTGTTTCACAGTAAGCGTATTCTTCAGCATAAATACACACTTGAAAATAAACATTCATGCTAACACAAGTGGGTTTTCAGTACATCTTTGTCCTGGCTGGGCTGGGACAGGGTTGGTTTCCCCCATAGCCGTTGGGGCAGCAGCCGGCCCAGCCGGGGGTCACTCGCTGCCAGGCTGACCCCGTGCCCGGGCAGCAGGGCCGGGCTGGGCAGGGGCTGAGAGCAGCCGGGCAGGTCGGGGGCAGAAGTGGGGTCCGGGACGGGAGGTGCCACGGGCCGGGGGGTGCAGCCGCGGGTGCCACCCAGAGGCCCTGTGGGGAGTTCTGTTCTTGTACCCTTTGTTAGATATTGCTGTATCTACTGCTACTGCTGTTGTTTGCTCTTCCTTCTGCGCTGTTGTATTAAATCCTCCTTATCTCAGCCCATGGGGTTTTGTATTTTTCTCCTTCTTGTTTGGGGGAGTGAACAAGCAGCCACATGGTGCCCAGCACCTGCCTGGGTCTAAACCACAGCAATGTTTTTGGCACCCAGCATGGGGCATGGGGCACAAAGGGTTGAGATAATGACAAAATCTGACTGAAGTGTGCTGAAACAATTTTGTTATAACAAATTCTTTTTTTTTTTTGTATTAGTTAAATAGTGCCTGTCCACAACATTAACCCAGTTGTTTGCATGGTGGTGTTATATTAACCCATATGTCATTTATGTGCTCCCTGTGATGTTGTTTATCATCTCTAGGAAATGGGTCAGGGGTCTCATGTTGCTTTACTGTATGCTGTTGACTTATGATATGTTTATGTCACTGGTTATGAGATTAAGCAGGTATGTGTGGTATGTGTGGCCTTGTCGTTTGTTGGCAGTCTCACCCAATCTATGGGTAAGACAGGGGAGGAGGCTTTCTCAGCTTTTGAGAATTTTGACTATCCTTGGAGTGTCCAGGCCAGCATGTTCTCAGTACTATGTCTT
Organism: Merops nubicus; assembly: GCF_000691845.1. Taxonomy (NCBI): domain Eukaryota; kingdom Metazoa; phylum Chordata; class Aves; order Coraciiformes; family Meropidae; genus Merops; species Merops nubicus. Next base: position 48,149 of record NW_008616726.1, read on the forward strand.
ATTAACTTATGCCAAGTCTTGTTTAGTATTACACAATTTTTTTCCAAGAATATCACCCAAAGATCTGCCCCAAGGCTGGAGAGTTAAGAGTGGCAAGGTGTGTGGGAAAGTATGGGCAAGAGCCTAAGGCAGTGTTTTGGAATTTCACCCCTGACCAAGTACAAAGTCCCCACAAACTGGTGAAGCATTTAGAAAAAGTATGTGGTCAGCCTGGCAATTCCCAAGAAATGGAAATCATGGCAGTGTGCTGAGGCCCTGCCCATTCATACTGAGTGCTTCTCAACACAGTTCAGTGCCCTCAAAGGAAAGAGGAGGTCTCTGGACCTTAGACAGGCAGGTGCTGCAGCTGAACTAGAGAACCAACCCGTGCCTGTATCAGTTGCCCCCATACAGAAAAATAAATCCACAAAGATATCAGTTCACATAGTGAGGGATGAAGATGAACCGCAGCCAACACAAGAGCAGAAGGGACAAACAGAGGTGGTCACCCCTATCCCTGAGTGAGCTGCAAGATATACAAAAAATATTTAATCTGTCTGCCTTGTGAGAAGATTGTCACCTGGCTGCTCCAGTGCTGGAACAATGGGGCTGGTAGCTTGGAACTGGAGGGGGAGGAGGCCAAGCAGCTGGGATCCCTGTCCAGAGAAGGGGACATTAACAAGGAAATTGGAAAACAGACCCAAGCCCTCAGCCTCTGAAGGCAACTCCTGTCAAGTGTAAAGGAAAGAGACCCCTTCAAGGAAGATGTTACACGTCATCCAGTCAAGTGGACCACGATGGAGAGAGTTATTCAGTATGTGAGAGAATGAGCTGTGTTGGAGATGACTTCTAACAATCTGAATGATGGGCAGTCACCAAGAGATCCAGATGAAGTCCAGTGCACACCACTCGTGGTGGAAGTTTCTGCAAGGTGCACCACCACCATATGTTGACTCATTGGCAGTTGTATCCTGGAAAGACAAACAGGGAGGAACAGTGGATGAATTGGCTGGCCAACTCCAGCAATAAAAAGTTAGTCTTTCTTCCTCCCTGCAGGCCTGCATTTCAGCTGTGGAGGAACTGTTCCAGAAGGCCCAGAAAACTGAAGAAGAAATGTCCTACTCTCTACCTTTATGGGACCATGTCTCAGGTATTAGGAGTAGATCTGTCCAAGAGAGAGAATATGGAATCCTATTAAATCTAAGCAAGTGCTTAACTTTTTTTCTGCCCAGGAGCAGTCTCCAAAATTTTTAGGTTTTTTTTTTCTGTCAATTACAAAGGCTACATCCAACTCATTTCCCAAGTGTCAAATGGAAAACTTTCAGAAGTTACCTGATTTTGCTTAAGATGAAATATACAGCTCGGTTTACACGGGACCAGAGCTGCAAAGAAATAATGGGACCCATTTGTCCCAAAGGGGGGAAAAGATCCTGGGGCAGAAATTGGCAGGGCTCATTGAGAGGGCTTTAAACTAGATTGGAAGGGGGGAGGGGTCAATAGTCTCCTGCTGACTGTCAACAAACAATGGGGCAGCTTACCATAGACAGAGAGACAGAGAGCTAGTAAGGGCT
>NW_008616727.1:0-8977 GCF_000691845.1 Merops nubicus
CTTTCTGTTCCCTGTTAAATAATGTATCTCTTTTTGGTAATTTTCAATTTGGTGCAAGGTTTTCATTACCCCTGCCTTCCTTATTTACCTCCCTACCTGGGAAACTGAGGGATAAGGGAGGTGGGACACAATTCTGCCTTCTAACCGGGACATCCCTTCACCTCTAAAGAGATATCCACAATCATAGCTGCAGAATACAAATCAATAAATCCTTGAATTCTGTAAGAATGCTGAATTTCAAGGGACATGAGAAATCAGAGAAGGCTGCTGCCAGCATTTTAATATCTTTGCATGAAATTTGGAAATATTGTGTTGATCTCTGGGCAATTTAGTTATTCAAATGTTAATGGCTGACATTTTTCATCTCCATTTATGTGATATCAATGAAAAGGTATGTCTGCTTTCAAAGATATTGATGAAATATTCCTTCTTAAGAAATATGTAAATAGGTTAACATCATTAGCAGCTAAACTGGGTATTCCAGTGATTGTATAATAGTCTTTGTTGTCCAAAGGGGACAAATATAAAAGGTTATCCATATTTTCTTCTCTTATTAGAACATACTGCAAATTTTCAGAGAGTGTTACCTACTGTCATCAGGACAGAGTAATATCAGCTGATCCTTTCCTTCTTTCTAAATTGAGCCTAATCAGTCCAGTCCAACTGATATCATATAAGACTAAAATATAACAGCAGCAATGCCGAAATGTGATTTTGCTCTCTCTAGTTAACTCTCAGTGGAGCCAACCACTTCACATTTAGTAGTTTGCTCTTGACAAACACTTCAGTGCTGTTAGCAAAAGACAATAATGCTCTAAAAACCCCTTATAATGTTTACAAGTGGAAAAATAAGTCTAATAATGAAACGTGAAAGAGCAATATCTGATATTGTGGTAAATGCAACACAACTATAATAAAGAAATTACAGGCCTGTGTCACAGAAAGGAACTTTTAATGTATAAAGGTGGTCCTCCTTTTTCATATTACCTTGGGAGAGAACAGTTACCAGAGGGAAACTGTACTATGACAAAGAAACTTTATTTTCTATATAGGAAAAGACTAATATTCTTCTTTGTTTCTTTCCTTCTCTTGGTTTTTAAAGCGTATCTCCAAAGGCCATTGTTTTCTACCTTTTTTAGCAGGAATTGACTGGAACGCTGAGTATTAACATTATATCAGATTATAGTTTGTTTTTTGGTTTTTTTTTTTGTTTTTGTTTGTTTGTTTGTTTTGTTTTTTTTTTTGTTTTTTTCCTTTCCTGCTTGTGTTCAACTGTGTCCTGTATTTTCTCTTGTACCTTTCAAGGGAATACAAATGTTAGACCTGCATACTTTTCCTGTATTTTCTGACTCTAACTGAAATGACATGACAGTTTACTCAGTGGATCTGTAAGAAACCGTCTAATAAATGGTTTCCAGGGTTTTTCTTCTAGGTCAGCAGTTTTCAAACAGTCTTTCAAATTCTATTACAACATTTTATTTCCCCAGAGGTCTGTGGATAATAAAAGGCAGAACATCTGTACTTAATTTTTTCCCTTCAGAAAATCCTTCAAGTACATGTGGAAAAACAAGAACCTCTGCTAGTGACCAGGTACTCCAAATTCCCCTTACTGCTGAATATTTTGACTAGCAATCTGATTATTATGTTGAGAATAACCTGAGAAGTTAGGGTTATTCGGGGCATTTATAGCACACCTAATAAATATGAAAGTAGAGCAGATTATCCTGCTGTTCTTTTAAACTGTTCTCCTAAAACACTACAATTCTATGCTATTAAGGGTCAAAACTAAATTATACATATAATTTTCAATTTTGATGAGCATATATTGCATGGGATAAAGCTGTACTGAATATACTGATCTTTTTCTCAGTGCAGAGTATATAGTGTTTCAGAATAGTTGATCTCTGGGTGAATCCTTGGTATTCAACAGAGATCCTTAAGCTTCAGTCTATTCTATCTAAATCTCAGGTTCATGAACAATCTGAACAAATATAAGCTTAAATTATTTAAATAAATAAACAGGGAATTATCCTATATATGACAACAGTTAAACCAGTCTTCCACCAATCTGTTTTCATTTCAGAAGAACACTTTTCTATCAAAGAGCAAATTGACATACCCACTACCGTGTGACCTTGAAGAAGCGAGTGACATTTCTGGGAATTGTGGCAATGCTGTCCCCTCCTAAGGTGCCAGGAGGATCAGTGACAACTGGTTTCTGTGGATAATAGAAGCAAAGATGGGGGTTGTCTGGCTACTGCAACAGTTCCTACAATATGCATAGCAGATATTACAAATTCTGTTGAGAACACTAAGTCTGGATAAAATATGATATTGAGATACAAGTTCCAAAACAACTGCTAAAGACAAAAGCAAAGTAAACTTAAATAGATGTTTTCTGAGAACAGATGTCCAGAAAAACAAACCTTAGCCACAGCCAAAAACAAAAACCTAAATCATATGAAGCTAGTATTTAAATGCATTGCTTTAATAATTTTTTTTTTTTTGACTTGTGGTCTGATTCAGTGTATTTGAACAACCTCCCACATTGAGCATCACTCTGAGGCATGAATGCAGAAGCATGAAAAACAAAGTATAGAAGCATGAATGCACAAGGTAAGTCAGAACAGCAAAGGGATCTCCACCCTATGGTCATGCAACTTGGGGAATGATAGCCTTTAATGTCCTCTGCAAACAACAAAACTTAAGTAACCTACTTCTTCATTTCCAAAGCAAGGAAATCTTAGGGTAAGGAAAACACATGGGCTTACATATGGGTTGCTTGGGGAATTTTTTTTAGTATTCTAAAACAGTAATGGAGCTTCACTATGAGACTGAAAAGGGTCAACACACCAAAGTTGTTTGGAACACATCCATATTTGAAAAAAAAAAATCTGTGATAAAATTCATAATCCACGCAATTTAGAAAAAGACCTAGTATAGCCACAAATATAATGATCCTGAACATTAATAATTCCTTATGGAATGATGTGGAAACTGAGGCAGGAAAATATAACTAATCCTTGATTTTATTTCTGTTGTCTCTATCTCTATTTTAAGATAAGCAAACAAAAAAGAAAAAAAAAAAAAATAAAGTGATATCCATACCTCCACAAAGTCTGGACATTAAATAAGTACAAAACATATTGCGTGTCCTTGAAAAAAGATTAAGTGGTAAACCAGAAGAGGGAGATCTTTGGGAATATAAGATAGCTCAAGTGTATGTGGCTGTTCTGGTAAAAGACAATCTAGTTTGTACAACATTAGTTTCATTGTCAGAAAATTGGTTTGACAGTTCTATAGATGAAAGAAGCACAAGGCAGAAGGTTTGTACTTCCAGTGTGTTCCTGCAGGTCCAGAGCTAGAAACAGGGCTGAGTTTTTCTCAGCTAGGAAAGCTAAGGGCACACAAGGACTGAACAGCTGGGTAACATCACAGCAATCTGATTAGTGTCTAACACTCCACATCTCCAGTGTGGACAAACATAGTGTCACCTTACCTGGCATTTCAATGCAGACACTCATAATGAGAAAAAAAAAAAAAAATAAAAATCCTGTTGTGCTGCTGTGAATATGTACAAGAAATACAGTGATGTATGTACTCTAATAAGAGAACAGGAAAAAAAGCACTGCTCCAAAACCAAGGTGGAACTTCTGTGATTTAAATCCCTACAAACATATTACCAAATGTTTCCTGTTTTCAGTGTAATCAAGCAGTTGAGGACAAGGACTGCTTTTCATCTTCAGTGTAGGATAAGTAAGCTGTTCTCAGGAAAACTTGGAAGTATGTTTGGTGAAAAGTGACTTAGGGAAATTGTTTTGTTTCCTTGGTGTAGCCTGCTAGGGTATGAACTACCTCATGGCAGAACAGCTTATACTAACAGAGGTGAACTGCAGTGACCCACATGCAAGGCAGATTTCTGATTTTTGCAGAATACATTAATTCAGATTTTACCTGTTCAATCATAATAGGCCTGCCTGAATGAGATCTGCACTACTGAATACAATTAGAACAGGACTGGACATACAATGTGAGGTTTCCTAAACAATTTACTCTAGAGTCATAGATCTAAACTAAAATAAATTGGAACATAATCTTCCCTCTCCTCTTGCCATCTTATGATCAGTTCTGAAACATATGGATTTTAATAGAGCTAAGAACTGAATTCACTTTACCCCTGGTTCTATTTACTCCTGGCTTGGCTGATATTCGTGCCTGGTAATTGCACCACTAATGAATTAAGCATTTGAGCATGTTCTGTACTCCCCAGAGCAGTTTTAGCCTTTCACGTGCCTGGACTTAGTATGGTACATAACAAGCACAGCTTTCTGTCAGGTTACGTCTGATGTGGGATGCAATCATTTATGGATGCATGACACAACTTCTTGTCTTGACACATTAAACCTGAATAATTAAACTGTACATATCACTTTACCCTCACATAATGTAGCAATATGTTGGTTAGCAGACATCTGAGCACACTGGTAATGTAATACCATACGTACTTTGACCAAAAACATTTTTTAAATAGCTGAAATCACAGTGGAATAGGAAGTTATTATGAAGGAAATATAACTAAATTGGTTGGACCAAATGATCTTAAAGATCTTTTCCAGCCTAAAGAATTCTACGATTCTCTGATTATCAGAAAAATGATGTCTTTAAATGACATTAACAAAGTATAGTTTCCATACATCAACAGGTTGTTCAAAGTGTAATTTTTAAGCCAAGCAAACCATGTGTGGAAGATTCATCACATTCACCAGTTTATCACAGAAAACTAGAAGTACCAGGAAATGATATTGCATAAGAAATGTAACATCCAAGGCCATTAGTTTGAAGACATAAAGATAAGGAAGACTGATTCCTGCACTACCTAAGCTGCACGGGGCTTCCCACCTATGCTAGTATTCAGCCTTGCCCATAGATAGACTTTGGTGTTGGAGATGTTTACAGAAACAAGCTGACAGGCAGTCACCTACCCAAGAGATAAATAAGGAGATAGTGAAAAAATACATAGGTAGCTAACTACAAAATCTGTCTTGTCATATGGCCAGTTATTCTACAGATCCAAATACCCACAGTTACAATCCCCAGCTGCTTCTCATTACTCACTTCCTACAGGTCTGTGGGTTTTCAGATTTGTCCTTGTGGTCAGGTAAAAAGGGGAGGTTGAGCTCCTTACAGCTATTTGCTGTCAAAAGTAGTTTTATTAGCCTATATTGTTTAAAACACTAGTTCTTTGTAAACACAGCTAATTTTGATTAGCTAGACTGAAATATAGAAACACACAGTTGGGAAGCTCTCTATGTCCAGTCTAGGCAACTGGTTGTGTGGAGCAGCTGGGGAGAGCAAGCAGGTACCATTCTATTTCTTGAGACCAGTTTTTTGCAGATGGTGCACTTCAGGTAGATGATGCACGTCACCAACAGCAGCACTGTCGAATCTGGGCCAGTGTTATAGGGGCTAATCTCTGCCTTAAAGTGGGTACAGTATTCAAATGACCAGAAAAAGATGTAGGCATGCAAGCTTGTTTTTCAAAGCCTCCGTACTTCTTCAATACAGTTCTCCCTTGTTTTAATGTAGTTATCTAACATGGGTCAGATAATCTCAGTCTAAAACTTTCTATTCTTACAGAGAATGTTTGGAGTTGCCAGAACAGATGCAGATATCTGTAATGGAGATATCAAAAGATAGGGAGAGGGATCCTAGTCTGTGTGTCATTATGCATAAGTTTCATGAAAAGATGGATTTACAGCACTTTTATAAGACTGGTCCTATCTAAGATTAACTCAGATGCCATGGATTTTTCTTTTTTTATCCCATTCTTGTATAATTCAAAAGTCATAAGAAGTTCAGGGAATGGAGATCTGGACCCCAAAGGAACATCCATACCAATAATTAGATCTATCGGAGACCACACTCAAGTCTTCTCCTTGCCAGCTGAACTTCCTAAACCCCTGGTTTTAGGCTTTCTCACTTCCCTCTGAATGAAACCTTGTATTCTTGTGTGCCATGCAAACTGGCTTAAGGAGGAGAGAAAATAGATGCTCTGGTAATATCTTTTTGCTTGATGACTCAGTGATATGCCCAGAAACTGAGCTACTATGCAGTTACAGTTATGGTGTACAAAGAAACATGAATACAGTTTCTCTAAAGCTCTGAATCTCATTTTACCAGTAGCACCTAACAAATAGCTGCTCAGGTCCAGAAGAAAGCTAGAATTTATCATTTTTCTTTACCAGTTCTATCAGTTGATTTATATTTTCTGTTGTCCAGCATGCCAACACTCATTAATTCCCTCCACATGAGATTAAGGAACCAAGCTCTCCATAGTGAAGCTCACACAGCTTAGCTTGAGGACCTTGCAGCCTTGAACATCACAAGAACCATGTTTGATTTTGAACCTCTTTTCAAGGCCTACAGGGAGGTTTATAGATTCCTCTCTAGAGGATGAGAGACCAAGAAGCAAGACAAATGCTAAATGCTGAGTTGAAATGTTTTTTTATTGATTTCTCATAGAGAGTGAGGATGGATCTACCCTTTGAATCCTGGGTTCACTGATTTTTCACAGACAGGCTTTGAAGGACTCCATTTCAGGCATATGAGATCCTTAAAACATTACCAGGTGTCTATTTTCAAAACCAACTGCCAAATTCTAAAAGAGAAAGGAGATATAAAGATGCTCTTGAATATCCTGCTAAATGTATATTGAGGTGCCTTCATTTGTCTACAGATCAGTTATTATCTCCTCTAAATCAGTTCTGAAAGTGGGATTCAGATGTTTTCATAATTTTATCCACAGCCTTCCTATACCCTGTGTTACATAGTCTAATCATTAAAAAGGCACTATAAAATGGTACTATGGCACTAGCACGAGAAAATTCCATAGATCAATCATATATTGGAATAGGTCAGATTCATAGAATCACAGAATTTTTCTAGTTCCATAGTAACCACGTTCTGACACTATCAGTCACTTCAAAATATCTTAAATTTCAAATAAACACATTGAGCTAACTGTGCTATTGCAGGAGTTCATTCCTATTCAGTATAACAGTGATGACAGACTTCTAAATCTGAAAATAGACATGAAGAAACTATACCTCATTTACTCCTGTAAAGAGAACTTTAATCTTACTTAAAAATAAAAAAAAAATTAAATAAAAAAAAGAAAAAAAAAAGAAAACAATGGCCTCTAATATAGGAATCTTTCCCAAAGCAAAATAATGGGCAAGTCCATCAATCTGAAAAATACTCAGGTGCTCATTTGGCATTGAGATTTTGAACATGAGAAGGCACTGTGGATAGTCAACATTATAAGACAAATCTGTGCTCTAAGTTTTAAACAGATTTTTAATTGATACCAGGTATTAAAGCCATGCAAAATCGTGACAACAAAAATTACTGGGAAACAAGTTCAAAAATCAGTCTTTGCTTTGGGGTTGTGGTTACCAAGTGCAGTATGAATGACTTGGCCAGTTTTTAAATTTCTTCCCAGCTGTGAAACACTCAGACTTTTAAATTAGACCCTTTTTGGCAAATCAATAACCATTTACATTTGGAAAACAGTAGTCTTCATCAAAAGAGGCCAGGTTGTGGGAAAGTAATTACTCTTAATGTGGAAGAGAACAAGAAACCAAATCATTGAAAGAAAGACTCATTAATGAATCCATTTTCCACAGCTTTGCAGATGAGGGGAAAAATAACTTGGCTCAATATAACATAATAAAAATTTTGTATCATGAACCAGACAGAAACTTAGTTCTTCGAACTTGAACCTAGCACAGGGTTTGACATTACTCTTTAAAAATAAGGATAAACGGTTCAGGCGTCTAGTCCCTGGAAACATTAAAAACATTTGGCTTCATTGCTGTCTCTACAGTCTGGAAAGATCCCTTTTGAATTACTATTAAATGGGAACAGTAAATGTTTACCAATTTCCAGCTATAGTATAATATTTTGCTTCCAAGTTTTTCTGCCCAGAATGTTGAATTCTCTAGCACTAACACTTAGTCTTTCAAAAAGCATATTTTTTTTACTAACGTTTCAGGACTATAAAATATGGCATTAGACACCTAGGAAAGTCACCAAAATAACATTTAACCATTACAGAGGGTTCTTTATACTTAATAAATGTACACAGATACTCACATTTTCATGTCAAACAATAAATCAATGGAAGCATATTCTAACAGGCTACATTTTGTAGATTACCTACAGAAGGGAAGTTTTAAATCAGTAGCAGAAATTATTTTAATCTCTAAAGTCCAATTCTAGATATAATGACAGCTATAGATTTACATCTTGAACCTTCAAGTGAGTTTACATGGACAAAACTGCCACAGTCACACTGATGACTAGTAGTTATAGAGGGGTTTATGTCCTTTTTTCCTAGTATGAAAAAGAATGAAAAATTAAAATGGCTTTTTGGAGGATGGAGTTTCATTTCCTTAGCTTCCTATTTCTGCAAACATCATCTGACAGACAACAAACAGTAATATTTGGTATGTTTCAGAATAACTAGTGTACAACAATAAAAAGAGAAACAGTTGACTTAAGCTAATTATTCTCATAAAGTATCTTCCATCTATATTTTGAGTATGAAAAATGTTAAATACTACACAATAAATATCTTCAAAAGAGACAGTGATTGGGAAATAAAATGAATAAAGCTCTTCATCAGTTTAGATTTATGTGTCTTCTCTTGGATGATTTACAAAACAGAATTCCCAAGGAAATATAATCTATGTAAAGTAATTACAGAGAAATGTATGGGAGTTTCATATTTCCTTCTTCATGAGATCTGCATTGTAAAATTCCACATGTCATTTTACTAATGTCTGTTAGGAAACAAAAATATCTAATGGGATAGTAAAATTCTATAGCCAGGACATTTTAATTCATCCATGTTTAATGATCATAATGTACAAAGTAGTATGATTTTATTAATTAGTTATTTAAAATAACTAAAATA
>NW_008616728.1:0-1330 GCF_000691845.1 Merops nubicus
GATTCTATGATTCTATGATTTTATATCCTATATCATCAGAAATTAGTATCAATGTTTCACGTCACCTGTTCTACCAAACAGGCAGCTCACACAATCCAGCTCCTTATGTCTGGCATTACTGAGCAGATGTTTCAGTTGCTGGATGATGATGATGGTGTGACAATCACGAGAAGACAGAGACAGCAAAAAGCAGCTAAAGGAGGCCACGCAGCTCCTGAGGTAACTCGCCAGGCTGGGGATGCTGTTACATGAGGCACGTCCGAGGAGAAGTGGCACACATGGGGGATGACAGGGATCCTCCACGTTTACTTCTAAAGGGTGAAGGACACTCCTTCAAGTCATGGCAATCAAATTGCCTGAGGAACTTGCCAATGGCATTTTAAAATCCATTTTTCAGTCACTTCAAGCAATGCTTTTAAAAGCTGGGCCTAATTACTATTGATATAGATTTGGAAATACTGCTCGCAGAAATCAGAGCGAGTAGACAGGATTCTTCAACAGTGCTCACTCTGCTCTGTACCCAGGAAACTCTTAAGCCAGAAATCTATGAAGCAAAGATAAACCCTATCAGAAAGAAAACAAAGTGCCAAAGGAGAGCCTGCACAGCTCTGTGTAGCTACAGCATGACTCTGGGGTGCTCTGGTGCGTGGCCAGAGGAGCTGTCAGCCAGAATCTACCCAAGATCTAGTTCTGACAAATATAGCCACATCACACTGCCACATCCAGGATAGGATCTATGTTTATTTTCCTTAGAACAAAATAACATTTCTGAGTTGTAGTGCAATAAAAATTCATAGCAACACAGAATCATTTTTGGTTGGAAGAGACTTGTAAGATCAAGTCCAACCATTACTCCAGCACTGCCAGGTCCCCACTGACCAGTGTCCTTCACACCACATCTCCACAGCTTGGAAACCCCTCCAGGGATGGGGACTCCACCACTGCCCTGGGCAGCCTGGCACAGCTGTGGACAACCCCGGCAAGGAAAGAAATTGTTCCTAATGTCCAATCTAAATCTTGCCTGGTACAACTGGAGGCTGTTTCCTCTTCTCCTGTTACTTGTTCCTTAGGAGAAGAGACTGACGCCCGCCTGGCTCCAGCCTCCTGTCAGGGAGTTGTTGAGAGCCAGAAGGTCTCCCCTGAGCCTCCTTTGCTCCAGGTTCAGCACCCCCAGGTCCCTCAGCTGCTCCTCACAAGACTTGTGGCCACACTCCAGCCCCTCAATGTCCTTCTTGGAGTAAGGGGCCCAGAACTGACCCCAGGTTTCGAGTGGGGCCTCACTGGTGCCAAGTCCAGGGAGACAATCACTGCCCTAGTCCTGATGAATTCC
>NW_008616728.1:1361-7623 GCF_000691845.1 Merops nubicus
GGAGAACAACAATGCAGAAATATATATGTATATATTTACATAGAAAAGGATAATAGAATTAATATGGGAAGAACAATACACTCAGTGCAGTGTGATACAATCCCAGTTTAAGAAATACTTGCTTTTTAGAAAGTATCAAAGCCAGGGATCCCTCATAATGTCCACACAGAAAAGGGTTGCAGAAAAAAGTGACCTCTTTTGTTTTCCTCACCATCTTCCATTTGACTAAGACAATCAGAGCAAAACAAAAAGATGTTTTTCAACAGTCTCAGCAAAACTCTTCTTTATTTTTAAGGAGCAGCTCTTTTCTTATTTTTATTCCAAAGGAAGTTACTTTGACAAAGCGGTGCCGATCACACAACGTGATAGTAATAACCCTCCCTCATTTCAAAGGCTAATAAAGCTGCTCGTCAGTTGAAGTATGTCAATGACCAGCAATTAGCACCCTTCTCATTTAGCTGCTGTGATTACACCAATTCTTGTATTAGTGCTGCATTAATTGCAGCTTGTATCATCTTGGCTAGGGGTGTGTGATGATTTAAAGCAGCAGAAGGAAGAGGGTAGAGACACTTCTAACTTCACCCGGTGTCAGAAAAGCTGGAAAAAATCACCAAAACAACAGGTAAAGCAATTTATCTCCCTGCCTGCTGACCTGCTGTGTGTTGCAGGCTTCCATTTCTTCTCTTCAGTCAGTCCACCTTTCTAGTCAGTGAAGCTCAAGAGAGTATTTGCTGCTCTCTCTGAAGTTTAACTTATTTTTATTTTGAAATAAGGGTTAACTTCAAGGTGACTAAGTTCTACTGGGTCAGATTGGTCTTTTCCAGTGCTAAAATTATTAGTGTTAAAAATATTTACCTTTGTAAAATCTGTACATCCTTGGGTTATGTAGCTACTATGAGAGAGACCAAGTCTCTTCTGTGGGACTCAGCAGAGCCCCCAGGAGTTTGCAGCTTCACATGTATGTAAGAAAGCTGCTATGGCTGAGTATGGTGAACTAAAATATGTAAGAAATTTTGTTCTTTCTGGGCTCTCCCTGTTTAAGAGCAGTATCACCCTTGCCTCTGAAGCTGAGTTCCTAATAATTAGGACCAAAGCTTGTCATCAAATGCTTACTAATAATGTGCTGTTTAGGGGGTGCCTGAGGTTGGCACTCTGTGGGTGGCATAATAAAGTTGTTTACGCATAAAACTAATGAAAGTAAAATCTGAATATGTCAGAAATCCTTGAGTATGCCCCTAAACCAGGGCATTTCGAATGAGTACTTGTGATTTGTGCATCTGTGGCTCAGTTGTCCAGCACTGTATTTGGTATTATTAATACCACCACTCCTATAATTATGTCTAATAAGACTTTTCTGGCTTGCAGAAACGTTGAGAAGACCTGTTCACAAATGGTGGCTCTTAAATGGGTGGATGTGGCAGAAAAGGAAATAAATTATTCTTCTGCAGAACATGGTTTGAATTGTTGCTGTAGGTGAGGTTTCAGGGCACACACTTGAATAATGAGGAGAAAACCAAATAGCTAAGTACCATCCTGTCCGTGCCCTGGAGTAGAGCAGGAGTTCTTCGGAAAGGTCCCTGTCTATGTACCAGCACTGTTTGAACAAGTAATTAAAGATTACAATATCTTACATGTGGAAAAAGAGGAGTATTAAGTTTGCCCAAGTAATCTTATTCTGATATTTGTGAACTTTTCAGTGTTTGGGTTTGTTGGTTTTTTTTAATAATTTTTAGCATATTTTTATCTGAACTTGTCTGAAAGCTTTGTAACAGCTTGTCTTCTGGCAAGCTATTATTGGTTTATTAAAATATTTGCATGACTAAATAGTGTCATTTGGTGAAAAAGAAAACAAATATTAGGATTTTTTCCGTGAATGGATTACCCTCCCTATAAAACCTAATATTCCCCCTCCACAGAGCAAAACTAACCCAAATGGGAAGCTACCCTTCATATAAGCCCAGCTGAAAAGCTGCAGTATGCTTAATTCATTTAAATTGTCAAGACAACTAAGCCTTGGGGAAGGCACCTTCTTTGTACTTCCAAATGTGTTTGAGCTGAAGGCCAGAGGCATAAGATCAGTCATTGCAGATTAGGTTTATTCCACCATAAATGCTCCACTCATTGGTTTGATGCCAGTGTCCTGCTGAGAAGACCACAAAACCTTACAGCATATTTGGGACTCGAGGTGACCTGACAGATATGTCAAGTTGCAGGTAATTATTTACCGGAGAGTTTGTTTCTACTTAGCTCCAGAAACTGTGAGTTACTCTGGCTGGGTTTGAAATAAGCTACACATAATATTTGGACAGATTGATGCTGTCTCCTGGCAGTGCAATATGCTTTAGGTTTCACTGTGCTTCATCTTTCCCTCCTCCTGGAGGGCTTGTGCAGAGCTGAGTGACTAGCAGGGATGGAGGCAAGGAGAGGCACTGTTTATCCCTTTCTATTTTTAGCAACATACACAGTAATTTGCTTTGTCTAGAGAACGTTCCTCCTTTCTGGTGTCTGCCTTGGAACACTGAGCAGTTTACCTACTTTGTTAATTATTAGACAATCACATTTGTCTGCTCTTTCCACAAAGCAGGAGGAAAGGGATAGCTGGGCAAAAGGGGAGGAGGAAAAAGGACAAAGGACAATTCCATATAAACACAAAACTTGGGGCACCATCTGCTTTTCAGTATCAAATCTATAAGCTGTTGGTTTGTTAATTAAAAGGTAAATACTTACACTTCACAAAAAGCTCAATTTCAGCAGTTTGCAGCCTATCTGTGTATTTCAGCTGCGTTACTAAGCTGAGCATGTAATACTCATTTGTGATACTATACCTAGCTGTAATTAACATCATTCATCTGTTATCAGTGCAGGCTAGTGCTGGGGATCTCCTCTTATCAGGCAGGAAGGCAACACAGGTGAAGAGTAAACGCTGAACTGCACCACAATGCAAACACGTCACCTCTGTGAGGACATTGTTGGATATAATCAACAGCCAGGTAGAAATTCAGGTCACCAGCCTGAACCAGAAGCACTGGCTGGCAGAGCAGATAAGCACTGCCTGGGGAATGAAGGCTTGCCTGTGATTACCTCTAATGTGTTTAAAAACAAGACTTTTAAATGTTTTCACTTAAGTAGAGAAAATGTCAAAAAACATCTATTTTCTGCTTGTCAATTCATTATGGTCCCCTCAGAAAGAAAAGTAATTTTTTTTATTATTATTATTTTTTATTTTTTTTCCAGAAAATTTCCACCTGGAGTACTGTGTCCAGCTCTGGAGCTACCAATACCAGAAGGACATAGACCTATTGGAGCAGGTCCCAGGGAGGTCACAAAGATGATCTGAGGGCTGGAACCCCTCTGCTGTGAACCCAGGCTGGGAGAGCTGGGGTTGTTCAACCTGGAGAAGAGAAGGCTCCAGTGAAACCTCACTGTGACCTTCCAGTATCTGAAGGGGGCCTACAAGAAAGCTGGGGAGGGACTTTTTACAAGAGCTTGTTGTGATAGGACGAGGGGCGATGGCTTCAAAGTGGAAGAGGGGAGATTTAGATTAGATGTAAGGAAGAAGCTCTTCACTAAAAGGGTGGTGAGACACTGGCACAGGTTGCCCAGGGAAGCTGTGGGTGCTCCATCACTGGATGTGTTCAAGACCAGGTTGGATGGGGCCTTACACAACCTGCTGTAGAGGGAGGTGTCCCTGCCCATGGCAAGGGGTTGGAACTAAGATGACCTTTAAAGGTCCCTTCCAACCCAAACCCTTCTGATTCTATGATTTATCTGCTTCAAAAGACATCTTGCTTGGCTTTCCAAGGCGTCAAAGCTTTTCTTTCACATTGGTCTCTACCCATGCCAGCCTAGTGCCACTGGAAAGAAATGTGGCATCTGTATCAGGAAGCAGCACAATAGTTCCAAAATGCCAACGTTTTACTGTGGTGAAATGCGAGCAAATGTGCACTCCAGGCAATAAACCCACTTAGATATACTCATCTCACAAATCTGCATCGATTTATAGCAAAAGAGGCAATTTAAGTACAACAATTCAGAGCACATGCAGTGTACAACGAGGAGGACAGGCACAAATCTGCTGAAGGGGCAGAGCACCCCTAATTATAATTAACGTCTTCTAAAGAATTTGGAAAGTCAGTAAAATATTTAGATTCTGTACAGTTAGTTTTTGCAGTGAAGGAGTATCTTGTGCTTGCCTGAGTTGTTTTAAATTAAATTATGTCCTTTACAAAAAGATCTAGGATTAAGAACATAGTTAAGTGACTGAGAGATTGCTTGATATGTGAATTCTGAAACAAATGTTGGGTTTTGCTGTGATAGTACTTGCACATGCACATAGTCCTGCTAACTACCTCATCCTGCTAACCAACTCATCTGTTTTGTTCATTGCAAGATGAAAATCAGGCATAAATTGGAAGGAAAGAGTCTTTACGGAGTTTTCAGTTTAATTTTCTATTAGTGGAATAGAATTACAGTCCCTAAAGCTAAGCAGATGCATGACTAGATCTGAAAGAAAACTCCATGAAGGTCAAATGGAGTGTGTTCTAAACTCATGAAAACAAAGTACATTTTATTACAAGGCTGTAGAAGAGCTGGAGTAGGGTTGGGGTTTTTTTTTAAGTTTTTGTTTTAAATTTTAAAATTAGGGCTATTCATTATTTATATAGAAAAAATCTCATTTGTCTTCTGCTTTTCATAAAGTGTTTTTCAATTCAAAAGGTCATTTGATTGTAATTAAGCCAAATGTTAGTGAATAATTCACTACCTTTTCCCTTCATCTTGTCGTATTAATTAATTAGAGCCAGAAGGCTCAAACTTTCAAATAATTAGAAATAATCAAAGACTCAAAGCTGTTGCAGCACTCAGTTATGAGAAAAGCAGGTTCTGTTTTTGAAATGAGAACTAATAAGTAAAAATAATTTTTCATCAACTGAAGTCTTTCTAAAAACAGGCCTTCATACAACGTACTATTTGGGAACCTCTGTGTAATTTCATTTGATAAACACAGAGCTAGGATTGGCATCCTTGTAATTAATTTACGCTATTGCATAAAGATATGAGGAGAATAATTCACAAGGAGAAGCTACACACTGCAGAGGTGCTTTAAATCGATTTTCCTCTCTCTCTGAATTATGCCTGACACCTAGTTGTATAAACCAGCATGGTGTTTTGGGGGATCTTGTAATCTGAAGCGCTTAAAGAATTTTACAAGTTTTAAGTAAAACTCCATGACTGTAAAATAAGCTGATACTGGACTATATGGGAATTCTTCTCATTTTTCTCATATGTTTCACACAACTTGTTGCAAAACCCTTATATGAGAAAAGTAAGAAAAAATGTTGGTCTGCTGTTACTAAAATGATTGAAAACTTAAAAATTGAGTGAAAACCTGGTGACAAACACCCTTCAGTGGCTTCAGTTCTAGGTTATCACCAGAACTAAAAGACTGTTTGGCAATTCCACTGGAGGAAAAAGTTAGAAGTTGCAACTTCATGCTGGATTGGAGTCCATCTAACAAAAATATTTATTCTTGTGGGATTATTGTTCCTTACAGTGTAACTAACCTTGGCTCTCACCTCAGCATGTGTAATGCTAATAAACTGATCTTCCTGTCTCTTTATCCCCTGATTAGTACTCTTGTTATGCAGAGAACAGATCTGAGATAGTGGGAACTTCTTCAAAAGGAACTAAAACCAATAGGAAAAGCAAATGGAGAAAAAAGAATACAAATATATCTCTGGGTTCCCAAGAGGAAACATCTATAAAGAACATAAAAAGGTGTTGTCAAGATGCCAGTTCGTTAGGAGAAATAAAACGGAAGATTGATGTTGATGTGCTCGGGATGATCATAAATGAATAAAAGCAGACGGATGACCTCTTGTAGAGAGCAGAGCTTCTCTTGATAAATCCACACAAGTACATTCAAAGAGCATTGCCAAACAGCACTGAGCTTGATAAAGAAAAACTAAGGGAAGCAAACTGTCTTCTCAGATTCCTACACAAACCAGCAGGTATTACAATGGGCTTCTTCTTGCATCAGTAACCAAATGGACTTGAAAATGGATTTAGGAATTAGTAAAGACACAGCCCTAGCTCAGGTGAGATGGAATGACCCTAGCTTTTCATAAAATATAAAGTGGAACGGATATTTTTGCACTGTATTGTGGCTCTTTTCTATGTTTTTTTTTTAGTGTTACACAACACCTAGAGTTTGAGTGCTGCTGGGCATTGAGAAGAGTTTGTAATTGTGCTTGGTGCCACTATC
>NW_008616728.1:7635-17009 GCF_000691845.1 Merops nubicus
CCTTAGCACTGAGTTAGAACAGGGCCATGGGTACAACCAGTTCAGACTTTTCATTCTAATGTGCTCCCCTGCATTTCTCAATGTCTGAATTTCATCAGCTGTTATGCTGCCAATTTGTCTAGTTTTGTTTCCATGAAGTTCATCACAGCCTTCTCTCACAAAGACTTACACTAAATTATTTTGTCATCTGCAAATCCTGCTGACTTCATTTTTTTTGTTCTACCCCTCTTTTCTGTCTTTCTGGATAATTAATGAATGTATTAAATACTACCTACAGTCCAGATCCTTGGGACATACTAATATTAACCTCCTACTGAATTGAAAACTGACGTAATGAAAAAAAAAAAAAGCTTAATGAATTAAATTGTCTATGCAAGAACAACAGGACGACTTGGGGTTTATTCCTAATCTGAAGGAAAAAAAAACAAACAGAAAACTAAACAACCACCACCCCAAATTCTGCAAGTACAAGCACCTGCAATTTCCAGTCACTTCAGGACTTGTGAAAAAACAGTCTATTTAAGGAAGAAAGCTCAACTAATTTAGAAAAAGAGGAAATAACACCTCTGTATTGCTGTTTTACCTGCTGTTTACAGAATCCTTGCACTATCAAATGGTACCTTAAGCAGTTTTTCCCCTATGACATTGCTAAAAGTGCCTTGGCTAGAATATCCTTGGAACGTCAAAACTTGTTTAGGTATCTGCTCTAGAGAGGACAAGGAATAGAATTTAAAGCTAATCGAGCCTTAAGTAAAAGATGAACAAAATGAACTAAACTGATGAGTGCTGTAGCTATAATCATGTTGGCAGGATATGCTTCCTTGTCAAAGTCACTCATTTTTTTCCAGTTACCAGAAAATTTCTCACATTTCTGACACTTTGATACGGTATCTGCAGCAGACATTTCTGTAAGCACAACATATACTTGGAACAAACATCACCAAGACACATAAAAAGGGGCAGTTTCCTAGTGTTCTGTCACTGTTGTAAAAAATCATTGTATTAAAACTTAGATATGTTATGAACAGCAGCAGAATGTCTAGTTATTTCTGAAACTATTATACTTCAGCATGAAAAGAAGTGTGTAATTTATACAGCAGCTTTGTTGTACTCTAGTCTTCCCAAGTACAAATCCTGTTGTTTGAACTTTGTACCAAAAAAGGGCTAGAAGAATAATGCAAAAATACTAATGAATATTCATGTGCTCTTGAAAGAAACCTCCTCCATTCATGAACAATTTGAAATTATAAAATTTCATTAGCACAAATGCTCACAAAAAGTATAGAAGTGTAATAATGCATTTAAATCATCAACATTTTAATAAGCTGCATTACTGAGCTAATAGGCATTTTCATAAAAAGCCACGAAGTTCTTTGGGAAATGTGCCTTGTCTTCCAAAACTTCTCAATACAGGTTGCAGTCAAAGCAGATTCCTTTACTCAGCATAGAAGAAGATGCTACAAGGTGCCTGATGGCAGACACAGGTTCCTAATGTGTGATGCCAACAATATTCTGCTAGTTTGTTTGTTTTTAAAAAAAGAATGTTTTGCCTTATTAGATACTATCTGCATCATTAGGTGCATGTTTCATGTCCTGGTTCCGTGTAAAAAGGGGTTCAGGGCAGGACCCACACGGAACAGAACTATGTACTCGCCTCTCCCCCACCCCCGAGAGAGAGAGAGAGAGAGAGAGAGAGAGAGACTTTTTTTAAAAAAAAATGAAGTATATTGTTCAACAAGGAACAGAAAACGAAAAAGGGAGGTAAGGAAAATAATATATATAAAGATCAGGGGAATAATACAAAAGATAAAATATACAAAACCCTCAGAAATGGTTCCAGGGTCCCACGGAGTGAAAGGAGAACTTTCCTCTCCGAGCTCCAAGGCAGGAGTGAAATTAGAAACCACTCCCTGCCTCTTATCAGAGTGTGTGTGGGAAGGGGAGGGAATACAATGGTTTCACCCCCACCCGGGGTCCTCCCAGTTGCTGGAAGGTCACGCCCCCATTCCAAGCCTCAAACCACAACATTTCATCATCTGGACCACCAACTTTAGAAGTGAAGACCCACTTTCAAAAGTAAAATAGGAGCCCAAACCTAAGTGAAGGTTGTTGTAACTGGACTAGACTATATTTTCAGTGGTCATGCCAGAGTAGGTCAGCATTCAGTGTGTCCTAATTCTTCTCCATATATCCACCATGGCAATTTAGGTGTTTGTTGTTCAGGGGAACACTGGGCTGGATGATACAGTCAGATCTCCTGTACTCAGGTGCATGCAGGAGATATCAGTGTGCGCAGCAGTTGTGTACAAGATTGTCAGGTACCCAGCAAGAGCTAATGCTGCTGTCCTGGCTGAAGCAAGTCCAAGGCAGCCTCCAAACTTCACCCAAATCACACTTCCAGACATGGTATAGGCCACTGGGGAAACCCAAACATATAGTGGCTGGGCAGGTGCTTGGTACGCTAGACAGGTATATTGAATATTAAGGATGGAATTTCTAGCATGGCCTGAAGATTTCTTTCATGCATTTTAGTCACACATCTGTAAAGTGGGGATAATGGGCAGCTGGGAACACACATCCAACTAGCCATCACAGAATGCTTTGGGCTGGAAGGGACCTCTAAAGCCCATCTAGACCAACCTCCTGCAGTAAGCAGGGACATCCCCAACTACAGCAGGTTGTTCAGAGCCCCATCAAGCCTGACCTTGAATGTCTCCAGGCGGGAAGCATCCACAACTTCCCTGGGCAACCTGTTCCAGTGTTTCACCACCCTCATAGTAAAGAACTTCTTACTAACTTCTAATCTACATCTCCACTGCTTGAGTTTAAAACTATCGCCCCTCATCCTATTGCTACATGCCCTTGCAAACAGTTCTTCCCCAGCTTTCCTGCAGTATCCTTCAGATACTGGGAGGCCATAAGAAGGTCTCCCTGGAGCCTTGTCTTCTCCAGGCTGAACAACCCCAAGTCTCTCAGCCTGCCCTCATCAGAGAGGTGCTTGTGAAAAACAGAACTAGCTGTGACACGCCTGTGCCAGGGTGAAGTGGCAGTGTACGATGCAGGACAGAAAAGGCAAAAGGGCAAACAAGGCTTGTGTATGACTAGGATGAGTCAGAGTCAACACAGAAACAAAAATCAAAAAAAAGGGAAAAGATGTATGCCTGCAGAGGTGGCCACAAGCAGCAACAGTGAGGCCTTGGATTCAAAGGCCATAGAGTCTAGCTCGCTGTGCTACACTTTGCTAGCTGGGGCACAATTTTACACATGTAAGCTGTGTCAGTTTTGTTGGGACTAGACCTTGAGTTGCCAAGATTCTGAAAGTATTTTTAAAACACAAGAGCCCTTTAAAATCTCTGTCCAGTGTGCCACTAGCTGCAGTGAATTTGTCTCAGTGACACTGTATTTAACTTTTTTTTTGTGTTACAAATCTGCATTTACAATTTCATATTGAAGATAAGGTTTTTGCTTCAGGAACAGTGTCTTTTTTTTCAGTGTTGAATATTCCATTCTCCAAGGTAACTTGATTGGTATGTGGCCCACCTGGAAAAGTGACCCTGGAAGGAATTCAGGAGCCAAAACAGAAACGGGTTCACTTGAGTGCACTGTGTACACGGTACATTGCAGTCTGTTGTGTATTGCAGCACCTCCTGGTTTTCTACCAACATGCTCCTACAGGAAGGGAAATCTTTGGAAAGACTTGATACTCGCATAGCAGAATTTGTGTTGAGTTTCTTCAAGTCAGCAAGAGGTGCTGAGTTTGTTGTACTCGTGTATATATTAAAATAGAAAAAGTGGAATTTAGTTTGAATAAAAAATTGTAATTTTACAGTTGAAATTCATAGTATAGACTTCCAGTACATATGGAGATGGACAAAGGGAGTCTGACAGTCCTGCTGCATAGGTACAGAAGCCCCTTAGATCATTGCCAGCGCAAAGTGAGGTCAAAAGACTCCTGCAGGAGGAGAACAAGCAAAATAGGAAAGATGATGGAATTTTATAAGTGGTCCCATGTTGGTGTTTAAAACATAGAAAATAACAAACCAATTCAAAACAGTGTTGATGTTTAAAAGGGCTTAGAATTATTGTACTTCATTCCTCATGTAAAATTTCTGAGGTGTAAATATTATAATTTGCAACCAAGTAACCTTGAAAAGATCACAACTCGCTTCCCTTAGTACTATTAACTAAGTCATTAAGCATATTCACATGCCTATTTATAAGTTGTATTAATTATTTTCAGGATTTAAGACTACTGTTGTTTCCTAAATTTCCCTGAGGTATTTAAAGCAGAAACAAAGGTTGAGGTTTTTGTTTGTTACTTGTCTCATCTTGTGAATTCTCATCACTCGTGCATCCATTCAGTTGTTCAGTGAAAAGCTCATTAATTATGATTTCTATCTGTGTATAAAGGCACATGGCAAAAGCACTGTTATGTAACAATTTGAAAAGACAGCTATAAATACCCTGCTTTAATAACCATAAATTTACAGTAGAAAGGTAGATAAACTCTGAAGTGAAACCTGTTTATTTTTATCTGATGTTACTGTTTCATAATCTCAGCGTTATCAGATTCATCCTGAATAATTTAGGGAGGTCTTGGGGTTTTATACCATCTAGGAAAGTCTTGCATATCCAATGGATTTATACAGTAAGAGCAGGGACTTAAAAAAAGTTACATTGCTCTTTGGGACTCAGTCTGACTTACCTGGGGCACATCTGAAAACTGCCGGTGACATTCCTGGCAGATTAGACAACACAAAGAATGGCAGGCTTGGCTCTTGATTTCCCTGATTTTCTAAACACAAGTGAGTTTTTAAACACAAGTTCCTTCCTGAATAATCGGAAGGAAATCAACCTGGACAGAATTTTAAATTTTCCTTCCTTATTACCATTAGCTGTCTGCCTTAATTTTGGAAATTTACTGAACTTAAGTATTCCTTCAGCCAAACATGTTCTCTTGGAAGGAAAACACAGGCAGGCATAACCTGCCTTAAGTGTTCGGTTTTACAGTTGCTATCAATCCATCACTATCTCCATAGAGAACAGCTGTAAGGCTGAGAGGATGGTCTCGTAAAATCTTCAAGAGGTGTGTGAAGCTACAGAAAGGCTAATACAGTAAATTGAAGATGATAGCTCTACTAGCAGAGAAAGTGATAAAGAAATAATTGAAAAGGGAATGTTGGTTTATGTACCCTGCGAGCCACGACAGCTATTTTAAAGTAATGTGATGTAATGTCCCTTTACACTTGAGTCTCTACAGGCAGGCAGAAGCAGCTGAGCAGAGACTGGACATGGAGGCAGGAGCCTGTCTCATGCTCTGCTGGCAGCAGGGTCGGTGTCTACTTAAGGTTTCCCAGCCAGGCTGAACAGCCATGGGCATTTGGAGATTTGAGGCCACAGCTTGAGCACTGGGTTCAGTTTTGGGCACCACAGGATAAGAAAGACCTCGAGGGGCTGGAGTGGGTCCAGAGAAGGGCAACAAAGCTGGTGAGGGGTGTGGGGAACATGGCTCATGAGGAGTGGCTGAGGAAACTGGGGGTGTTGAGTCAGGAGAACAGGAGGCTCAGAGGAGGCCTTGTTGCTCTTGATGGCTGCCTGACAGGAGGCTGGAGTGAGGTGTGGGTTGGTCTCTTCTCCCAAGTAAGTAGTGATAGGATAAGAGGAAATGGGCTGAAGTTGTGCCAGGGGAGGTTCAGGTTGGATGTTATGAATTATCTGTTCCCCGACAGGGTTGTCCAGGCCTGTCCAAGGCTGCTCAGGGCAGTGGTGGAGTCCCCATCCCTGGAAGGTTCAAAAAATGTGTAGACATGGGACCTGGGGACATGTTTTAGTGGTCATGGTAGTGTTGGGTTGACAGTTGGACTTGATCTTGGAGGTCTTTTCCAACTTCATGATTCTATGATCCTATATGTAAGATCTACCATTTAGTGTTTAAATAAGAGATGGTTATAACCACATGTTCAAATACAATACTCTGTGAACTACTAATTCCCATGAGCCTTTCGCTATTACTTAGGGACACCAATTGCAATCTTGTTCCTCTGTCAACTGTGTTTTAACTACCTTTTCGTATATTGGACTACTTTAAATACTTCTCTGAATGATGTTTCTTTGGTGGAGATATTTTGCAAGGCTGTGAGGACAGAACCAGACAGCAAACTAAGCAGGAAAGCAGTGCAGCAAGGAAAGACATCGAGCTGGTCAGCCAGGAAGTACAGGTATAGAACGGGCCATTGAGATCAGCCTGGGTGAGACATGACACAGGGGTGCCAGCTAGAGCAGTTGAAGATGCAGCCTGATCAGGAGGAAGCAAACTGACCATCTTTCCCAGCAATTTTTGCAGGACACTGTTTTATTCTTCAGCTTAAACAAAGACAGCCTCAGGCAAAAAAGGCCCATCACTGCTATTCTCACCTGAAGGTACTATTCCCATACCACTTTCTTACTCCAAGTGTATTAACCTGCCCTCTTCATCAGCTACTCAGCCTGGTGGAGGCAACTCCTTGCCTCTTCTCAACCAGAGCTTCATCCCTAGAGGAGCAGTCTTTTCCTTAAACATGTTACAAGTCAGTCACCGTTTAGCCTTTAAATCAAATATTATTTCACTTCAGAGAGTCATGAGCATGATAGTGCAGAATATTTTTCATTGTTCTGCAGCGTGAGCCCCAATTCTTCCCGTTTAATGAAACTGGTCTTGCACTTAAATTGTGCACAATGCATTTCACTGCTGATACTACACTGTCAACACGTGAGTACAGACATAGAATCACTGAATTGTTCTGGTTGGAAAAGACCTTTAAAGTCATGGAGTCCAAAATCTGTAAGGGTCATGGTTAGAACTGGTTTGACTTAGCCTGACCCACGATACATCAAAATAAATCTTCCACAACTCACTGTCTTATCACTTTGTTTGGATTTCACCTTCTAAATTGCAATTGGTCAGAACTGGGCTTTTTAAGGGGGCTGGTTTGTGGGTTTTGGGGTTAGTTGTTGTTTTGTTTTGTTTTTAGAGGAGTGTTTTTAAAGATTTTAAATTATTCAGACATTTTAAAATACAAAATGCCTGAAATAAATGTCAGGTGTTCCTTGGCCAGATGTTTTTCCAGTAATCTTTTCTTTTCCAGAATAAAAGGACCTGAGGTCCTCTAGAACCTGAGGCTTTCTTCCTTCAAAACTGGTCAGTGACTCTGGTCTCAGTACAAGCAGTACTTGTATCAAGGTGGCTGATCCTTCCTGAACACGAGCCCCACAAGTCCTCATACTGCCAACAGACACGATACACATTTTGAGTACTCTTGAGACCGGGGGGCTGGGGAAGCGCTGAGGCAATTCCAAGGGAACACAAGCAATCAGGCACCATCATCATCATGCCACTCAAACACTTCCCTTTTAGAAAAAGGATTTTAAATTGTTTCACTGCGAACAGAAGATCACCTTGTGATACACTGATACAGGTATTTTCTAGCTTTATAAAAAATATCTTTGCACCAGAAATTGATTCATTGAAAAAATTGAATCCAAGTACGTCTCCTTGCCTCCTTGGGAGTGTTTTCAGATCGTTAGACCAAACAAGTGAGTTTGTAAAATCTTTCAGTAATTCTACTGTTTTATTGTCCTATCTCAGTAGAAAAATTATCAGCACCTGGTGTTTTGTTATTTACTGTGTGTATTTTGATTGCCTCTTAAATCTCTTTAAAACCGATTTCTTCCACAAATGGCTCAGCTGTCTGGAGAATAACCATTTATTGTCTGCCTTTATCCCTCTCGCAATTAAGCAGCTCATTAAAGTAGTCCCTCTACCGATCCATAATTGCCTTCTTCGTGACAGAAATTTCTGGTTTTGTTCTTGGTCAGGCTTACTCAGGTGTACATTGATATGCATGTAAAATTACCTCATGTTCCTAATCTGTCCCGATTCTCTGCTGTGCCAGCTCACCACCCCACCAGCTGCAGGTATGCCAACGCTCTTTGCTCTGTCCTTGTGGTGTGAGAAGGGATGTGCTGACTCCATGCCAGCCTCATCACTGCACTGTGGAAGAAGAGAGAACACTGCAGCGACTAGGTGAGGTCACCCCCGGACTGCAGGAACTCCTGCCTCCTTGCCTGCTCCCCGCTGTCCTGAGCAGCCTCCAACGCCAGCGCGGTGCCGCAATGCCCGACTCCCACTTCACGCGGGCAGAAAATTCCCTTCCCCTTTTTACTGCGTAATGCAACCTGCAGCGTTGCCCATCAATGTCTCCATCACCTGCCTTATTCTACAACTGCTTAGTATGCTTTTGCATATGCTCTGAAAGGTATGTCAGATGCTAATTGCTGTACTTAACTGCCTTGTTTCATCAGTAAGCTTTAAGGTCCCAAGTGCACTTTGTTGTTCCTTATGAAAAGTGACTCAAGTCTAAGAAGTGTTTAAGAAAAACAATAATTTTCCAGTAACACATTGAATACTTATCACCATACACTGCTGATGAAAGAAAGAACAGATATATTGCAAAACTTGCTTTTAAAAGCTAGGAAGTACTGGGATACAGACATTTTCTCACTTAATTCACAGCACAAGATGTACTACTTCGTATCTACTCAGTTGTAATTATAGTAACTATAAACACATTGCACTGATTTAGTCATGTGCTATTTTATCATAGAATCATTGAGTTTGATAAAGACCTCCAAGATCACCAAGTCCAACTATCAACCCAACACTACCATGACCACTAAACCATGTCCTGAAGTGCCAGATCTGCAGGTGTTTTTTGAACCCCTACAGGCATGACGGCTTTACCACCTCCCCAGGCAGCCTGGGCCAAGGCCTCACCACTCTGGCAGGAAAGAATTTCTTCCTCATATCCAGTCAAAACCTCTCCTGGTGCAACTTCAGCCCATTTCCTCTTATCCTATCGCTATTTACTTGGGAGAAGAGACCAACTCAAGCCTCCTGTCAGGCAGTCATCAAGAGCAAAAAGGTCTCCCCTGAGCCTCTTGTTCTCCTGACTCAACACCCCCAGGTTCCTCAGCCACTCCTCATGAGCCATGTTCCCCACACCCCTCACCAGCTTTGCTGCCCTTCTCTGGACCTGCTCCAGCCCCTCGAGGTCTTTCTTATCCTGTGGTGCCCAAAACTGAACTCAGTCCTCAAGCAGTGGCCTCCCCAGTGTCCAGTCCAGGGGCACGATCCCTGCTCCTGCTGGACACATTATTTTTGATTCAGGCCAGGATGCTGGTGGTCTTCTTGGCCACGTGGGCACACGCTGGCTCATGTTCAGTTGGCTGTTCACCAGCAGCCCCGGGGCCTTTTCTGCTGGGCACTTCCCAGCCACTCTTCCCCCAGCCTGGCGCATTGCAGGAGGTTGTTGTGACACCAGTGCAGGACCCGTCAC
>NW_008616728.1:17130-18519 GCF_000691845.1 Merops nubicus
AGGTTATAGAGTGATTGATAGAAAAAGTAAAGAAAAAAATAAACTCTGTATTTTAGGCAGCAATTTAAGATGTAGTGCCTTGATTTGCCAGAGACTTTAATACATACATCCTTCAGGGCTCAGCTTCCAGTGACATAAATTGCAGCTGTAGAGTTCAGCTCTTCTCTAAATCAGACCATGCAATTTCAAGATGTTCATTCAGAAAATGAGGAACATACACAATGCGGAGATGCAGTGAGAAGTGAACTGTCGAGCAGCACACCATCCTCTGGGATAGAAAATGGAATAGCCTTGCTGAGGTACTGATAAATAAAACACTAGCTGAATAAATACCAGGAAAAAAAATAATTCGAGGTAAATAAAATGTCCTGTGTAAGTTAACTTGCTTAGAATAGGCAAGTACCGGTTATCTTCTACACTACCTAAATTAGAACTGAGTGGACTCTCAGGTGGTGTCCTGGGCAGCATCTGATCTTCCTGTGAAGTATTCAACTACCTTAATTCCAAGGTGATTGTCTCCCCTCTTAAAATGCCTTCTTTAGCTGCATATATACACTACCCCTCTGTCACAGGTAAGGACTGCCAGATTCACCACACAAGAACCACATTCATTACACAGTTTTGATTATTTCCAGGAGTGTGACCCTTCCCATGCACCAGGAATGCTCAACAGATCCTACCATTGAAATGACAACACATATGAATCTATACTTACAAAAGGGCAAACAAAGAGTGCAACGCCAGCCTGACTTAAAAATATAATGGTCTTCAAGAACACTTTCAGGAGTGTTCAAAGTTTCTAAAAAAGCAAATTAATAAATACACAGAAATTCTGTCCCACAAAATCATGTTTATCCCTACATAAATCACCAGTTCATATAAATCTTCAGGAAAATCATCTGTAATAAGGTGAACTGAATAGTACAATGCCATCCGCTACAAAGTCCAATCAACACCAGAAGGCAAAATATACAATTCTGCAATCTGTTTACAAAATACAGGGCTAAAAAAAATATCAGAACAAGACTTGTGATTCACGATTTCCATTCCAGGTCCTGAACACACTTAAACAATTACAGATCTGTCAGTGATGGTTAAAACTTTCCCCCTTTTTCTTCTTCCCCCACTGTCCTACTTCCCATGCTGTTCCACGACACTTTTGAGCAACACACAGGCAAAGGTCGAGCACGTGATAGGCGGCTGACAAAATCCAGCTACTTACTGTGCTCCTTGGAGGAGCTCCAAGCCACTCAGACCAGGACTGCTTGTGGTTTTCATGGTTTGCAGACTTCAGGTACCACCAAGTTCCTTGTCTGGACAACTTCACCTTTTTCTGCATGTTGGTCTGCCTACCCTTTTTTGTTTCCCCTAGGACATAAAAAGTACAGA
>NW_008616729.1:0-9645 GCF_000691845.1 Merops nubicus
TTTTTTTTTTTTTTTTTCCCTGAGGCCCCTGAGGAGTTGCATCATTGCATTTCCTCTGTATACAAATATTGATGACTGGTAGGGAAAAAGGCAGGGCTGGCCCTTCTTAATGTTAATGATCAGAGCTCTGCTTAAAATACGTCATCACTGGATGATAAGAAGAGACAAGATGTACTTTTCATTCCCTATTTCACACAGAACACA
The DNA here is from genome assembly GCF_000691845.1 of Merops nubicus. Classification (NCBI taxonomy): domain Eukaryota; kingdom Metazoa; phylum Chordata; class Aves; order Coraciiformes; family Meropidae; genus Merops; species Merops nubicus. The sequence continues at coordinate 205 of NW_008616729.1, forward strand.
AAATATGTTGTTAATACATTTTTAATTGCAGGCCCTCCTATAACAGATTTACAGCCCACCAAATTTAACACCTACTAATTGTCCTAGTACTTTAAATTCCCATATTTTTTTTAGAAATACATTGGAGAACTACTGAGGTGCTAATAAGAAAATACCAGGCCTGAAAAAGACTATTTAATTGGTATAAGAGTAAAGTATCTAACCACACATTAATATAAAATTAAAATTGTGATCTCTCACTCATACCAAGATGCTATTGCATGTATTATTTAACAAAAATCCAATTTAATTTCACTGCATTTTTATGCATTCAGGAAATCTACCATGGAAAGGCAATAAATCAGAATATTTTATCTGAATGTTTCCAATAAATTCGTCATATAAAGTCAGGAATAATATATTAGAGAACATCACATGATTGTTTCAATGCTTGATATTGTGTCAGGCCAGGATTCCAGATTCACCTGTTTTCTCAGAGAAAAAAAAATAAATCATGATTTCTCAAAAAACAAAACCAAAACCAAACCCCAAATAAATGTATAATAATAAGAAAAAGGTAGCTAGCCTATTAATCAATTTGGGTTGCCATGAGAATTCTTTTAAAGTAAAACCAGATCTATTGAAAGGTGGCCTTTCCAAATTAGCACTTTTGTAAACTGGGAATTAGGAATAGCATTATCTTTTTTGAATCATGTATAGTAAATGAAACCTAGTTATGTTCAATCCAAATATTTCATTAAGAAATATTAGAAGAGTATTATAGAATAATACAGAAATATTAGAATAATATTATAGCAGGTTGGACTAAAAGGATGGAGGAGGATATCCACTGAAGCTTGCTTTCTGTACCAATCTTATTAAAGGATATAAATATTTTCCATAGATAATGGAAGATGATGATGAAATCAGTGGATAACAGACAAAAAAGTCGGGAAGCATTGTCAAAACAGAAGAATGTACCAAAATGAGTATAACAGAGGAGGTCATACTCTTGGGAATAATGTGTTAAAAATGCAATTAACCATCTGAAAATCATAGAGGTATGTTAAAGGAATTTAGATCCATCAGAGAATAAATGTACCACCAATGGGATTCTCTTGTGAAAAAGCAAACATGTATCAGGGAAAGTATTGCTAAAAGAATACAGGAGTGTACATTTCTAAGAAGAAACTGGTGAAACCACATTTGGACTCCTGAATACATATCGGACTATGTATATACAAGAAAGATGAGCTCCAACTACCTAAGTAAAAATAATGGCTGTTTGGGTGACAGGAGGGAAGAGAGCTTTCCTGCAAGAGCTCCATGTCCACACTATTCTAGGCTTATCTTCAGGTATTAAAAATAAAATTAAAAAAAAAATAAGGCACATTTTGCTCTTGGATCAAAGGGTAGCGACATTTTCCGATGGTCACTAGCTCTGCTGAGTGAATTGATCTTGCATTAACCTCTGAGAAAATCCTGTTTCTGGCACACAGTGAGCTCCTTGCTGACGAGGCTAAGTCACAGGTTTCTCAGAGGTTCTGGATGATGTGTCAATAGGTTGAGCTCAGGACATTCACAGGTGATAGGTTTCATATTAAATTTTGAGGAGTCCAAATGTTGAGTATCTTACTTACATAGCTTCCTGAAGACAGCCCACGTATTATCCCATGTCAGTCAGGGCACTGGAAGACCTTGACTGACATCGAGTCATGCTCTCTGTATTTAACCATAGTATACCTTCTCCTCAAAACACACAGCACTTTCTTGCTTTTCATTAATGACTTTATAGTTCATTTTGGGGGGGGACAAAAGTTGTAGTTTAGAAGAATGGCTTAAATAACTGTAGTTATTTGCTAAATTATTGGCAATCTTGGAGTTAATGATGTAATTTGAAAGATCAATTCTCTGTGTAGGAATTATGATTAAAAGAAAAAGTGAACAACGACGACAACTGGAGCTAAATTACTCTAAACTGTTCATGTAAAGAAAAATAAACAATAAATATATCAAAGACTGAGTGAATCAACCAATGAATCAACAATAATTTGCTCCTGAATTTTGAAATTATCAAGACACTGAATTAACACAGATAATAAATCATGAGACTTTCATAACTAAAAATAAAAATTAAAATTAAAAAAACCCACTGCCCTCATGCATAGATACTGCTAGAAGATGTATTGCATCCATTACTTCAGAAAACACAAAAGCCATGAGCCTGTCCATCCATCTCCTTCTTACTCCATAACTAATGCCCAGTTTGATGCCACGGAGTTGATATAACAGCTGAGAAATCTGAATGACCATTCTTAATGTAGCTCTTTGACTCAGTGAGTCCACCCAAAAGGGCAGTGAGATAACTTTTTCCTCTGGACATTAACTCCTAAACTCAAGGCATTTTTGAGTTTAAAAATCTGGAACAATAAACTATTTCATTATTCTGACAGCTGCTGCTTTAACTGCTCTTCTAACTCTGGACTCTTGCTGTGTTCAATTTAATTTAAATTCAGTGTCATTTATGGCAGAAACTTAGCTTTTTATTATTGTAAATTCCATGTTCACCGGTAATGCAGTCCAGTAAGAGATGATGATGCAACTGAGGAGAATAAATGAGTATTCTGAGTAAAGCTGTGTAGAAGTCTTTTTCTGAAGTTAATAAGCATCTACTGACCTATTTTTTTCCTCTTGTATTTCTGTCATCTGCAGAGGTTAAAACAGGAAGTGTTCTTTTTCACCCCAAAAGGAAAACAGTATCAGACAAAAGAGCAGACTTTTCAGCTGAAGCTTGAAATGAGAAATTTAGTACACCTTTAACATGATCATGTGGGAATCCAGTACACTGCTGCAGAGATTAATTACTTCTGTTTCTCTCCATCAGTGCTGGCAAGAAGGAAAAAAAGAAAAAAAAAATCAACCAACAAACTAAAAAAAAAAACCCCAAAACCCCCCACAAATGCTACCACTTTTCAAAAGTCTATCAAGTAAACAGAGAGGGCTCCTCTTCCTTCCTTCACTTTCTCCCTAAGACATGAAGATGCCTTATATGAATAGATGGTTTGGACATTTTCTCTTTGCTGAACAGACCCTACGGAATTTTTATGTTCTCAGACATGACTCAGTCCTGTATTTTAAGCATTTGTTCAGGTAGAAGATGCTCCATCTGACAATTCTGTTCTGCCATGCTGATTCATGCAAGTAACCTTGTAAACTTCAAAGTGTTACATATGAACCAGAGATGCAGAATCAGATGTTATATTTAAATAGACCATTTTGTACTTGAAAGCTGCTATTAATGGCTCCCCTAAGTCTTCTCTTTATTAGCCTAAACAATCCTTATTATCCAGTGTTCCCTCAAAAGTCAGAGTTACATGTCTAATCAGGAAGAAGTTCAAAACACAAACAACCCCACCACCAATTCTGTGTTATTGGCCCTAATTCTTCTTGTGTCCTTATCAGGACCAGGAGGTAGGGAAGAAGGATTTCTTGCTTTGAAAGCTCACTCCTTTTATGAGTACTTTTTTTCCAGTATGTTTATCAGCTCTGCAACCGTATAGTGTTACATTCAGCATATTTTTTTTTTTAAAAAGTGCTGAAACTGCAAATGAATTCAGTTTTTATTTAGCATGTGCATTACTTTGAGTATACTTACACTTTTTAAACATTTTTTTAAACAAGGATTACTGTTGAATTGGGGTACAATTACTCAGGCATATATGCTTAATGTTCTGCCTGCACTTGTATGCTTTATTCAGGCAGTTGCTTGAAGCACCTGCCAAAATATCACTTAAGAAATAAAATGTATAAGAAATGTCATTTTTGTGTGACAGTTAATCACATGAATGGTCTACGCTTCAGAATGACTAGACAGAGTGGAAGAATAGGCTAACACAGATTTCATGAAATTCAGCAATGAAAGACAATGTGCCCCACGCATGAGGGAAGCCCCCTTGTAGCTGTACAGGCTGTGACTGCCTGGCCTGAGAATGAGTCTACAGTGGCCCTGGCAGCAAGGAGCAACAACAGCATCCGGGGTTGTCTCAGCAGGAGCACAGATGGCTGATCAAGAGAAGGGATTACTCTCCTCTGCCCTGTACTCATTGGACTGTATCAAAACCAGTGTAGCCCATAACGGGCCCCCCAGTGCAAGAAAAACATTGATAAACTGGAGTGAGCTGAGGAGGTCATCAGGATGGTCCGGGCTGGAGTTGTTCAGCCTGGGGAAGAGATGGCTTTGGAGGGGGGGCTAACAGCATCCCCCAGTGCCCACAACAAGATTATCAAGATCCCAGAGCTAGGCTCTTCACAGTAATGGATGGAAAGAAGAGAAATACCATGGATAAGTGGAAACAAAAGAACTTCCGACTGGGTAAGGAGAAATGTTTTCATCATGAGGTCAACCAAAGAGCAAACACACACTGCCCAGAGATGTCATGCAGCCTCACTCCTTGAAATTTTACAAAACTCAACGAGATAAATCATGGAGCTGGTTTCTCCTTCTAGTTGATGCTACTTTGAGCAGGAGGTAGGACTAGACCTTTTGAGGTCATTTCCAACCTGAATTTACCTACATTTCAAGCAGGCACCTTTTGGAGAGCAACCAAAAGTCTGAAAAAACAGGAATATCACAACATAGCATCGAATACACAAGTTCAGCACGTACAACTTTTTTTTTACTTAACTATAACCTAGTATATTTATTACTTATGCAAGAAGTTGCATTTAAAACCGTCAGCTAACTATATGGGTTTCAGTAGGTTTTCTGAGCTCTTATTCTTATTCCAGGGAAGGCTAGAAAAACAAAAGCTGAGCACACAAAAAAGCTCTGCTCATAAAGAACTCCTTGGACATCTTATTTGTCCCCTTAATCTGCCCTTTATTGCTCACTAGCTGCATTTTTCTTTATGTTTAACAAGCTCTACTTGCAAGGGCAAACAAGTTCCCTCCTAATGATGTTCTGATAGAAGAAACATAATTGCACACCATAAAATCTTAGTAACTATTTTAATTGCTCCACAAATTATCTTGAAGTGCTGTGCACGATTTATAGTAGCAAACTGTTCCCCCCCTCCTCCAGCAGCTAAATAGAGCTGAGTGGGAACTTTCAAGAAAACATTTTTTTTTTGGTAGAAAAATATCCAAGTCCTTTTTCAGGAAAGTTTTAATTCAAAAAAGTAAATTTAATTGGGAAAGGTTTCTTAAATTTGAGTAGAAATTTTAATCCGATTTAAAATACCAGGTTAATTAGAACTTAATCACAGCAAGAGTATCTGAGTTGTGAGAGACAGAGACAGTCAATTTGCAAGCTAAGGCAAACAAGGTGACAGAAACAGGTTGAAGATCTTGCCTCATCCAGATCGCACAAGAGAAAAAAGCTTGAAGTTGGGTCTATGTGAGAGATTTATCTTTGTTGAAGCTTTATCTTTTCTGCAGTACTGGAAGGAATTCAAGGTAAAAGACTTTAAAGCATTCAGTAAATGAAATTTTTGTTTGCTGATGAGCCTTATCTTTAAATGATATTCAGGCAGCTGTGAGACAATAAGTAAACACATACTTGCATAATTACAGCAATTTCCACACCCCTCATCACCTCAGCATTTCATAACAGTAAATGAAGTGGCAACTTTGATACAGAACAGCATCATTTTTAGACAAACTACTGCTGAAAGTAGAAAAATGAAAAGATTAACATTTTAGAAAGTGAAAGCTGTTTCTCTACAATAAAGCTCTACACTAATTAGGCCATAATTTACTGAGTAGGAAATAGAAATCAGTGAGGCATTAGGAAAAGCTTTTAGAAAGAGACAAACTTCATAGCTGTTCCATCAGAGGATTATATTCTGATATAATTACAGTTTATTTATTCAGAGAGTGGTATATTAATGGGTTCCAACTCATTAATGAACAACATTTGTTTCTATAGATTTAATTGTTGACATGTCTAAACAACTTTGAGCTGTACTTAGTGGAATCTGATCTGCTGAATGAAATCCTTAATTATTAGTACTTTATTGAGCCCCTTGAGTTTAAAGCTTTTTTGAATACAAAGTACTGAAACAATCTTGTTCTACATTTAAGTTCAATATGATTATTTTCTTAATGAGACAAGTTGACTAGGATGTAAAAAACACCTACAGAGTTTAAGCTGGAAGTATATACAAATGCTAAAACAAAACAGACCTGAAAGATAACAGGCAATAGGAAGTCTAGTAATTCAAGTAAGCTATGCAAACTTTGTGAGTATAAAATAAATGTGAGAATAGAGATTTATGGACTTCAGATCAGTAGTAAGTACTGCTCAAAAATCACACAGACACATACTTTTTGGCTGTTCTGTATCACAGACCTCACTTAAGAGAGAGTGACTTCAGAAACCCCTCATGTTTCCAGCTAGAGGAACAAAAGATCAGATAACAACACATTTCAGGTAGAACAGAACGACAGTTGCTTTTAACATTTAAAACAAAGATAAAGTAACAATTAAAATAAGAGAACATTCAGTTGCTACACCATTTCCATAGCACACTATGCTTGCACAATTCTGGTACCAAATTATGGCATGTAAAAACAATAACTCTAAAATAAAAGTAAAAAGACAAAAAATATAAATAAAAATACAAAGTATATGTATAAACATATATGCGTATGTATTTAAAACAAATAAAAAGGATAAAACATAATACAAAAGTGAAATTCTGAAGGAAGACTTCAACAGGGGGAAAAAAAGAGAAACTGCACTGTTGCAGAGATTACATTACATCAGAATTTCATTACAACTCTAAATTAAAGCAAATTCTGATATGTCAGCCTTTTCAACTCACTCCATACTCATCTTATGCTTTACATATTTCTTTTAAATTACTCACAAGTTAGTGTTTTCATACCTTTTGTCTTTGTAAGTTACAGAGTTTTTGTTCTAGAAGAGGATGGTCCGTAAACTTCTGGGCAATCTAAAGCCTTCCATGTGTAAAAGTTAGTATGGGGTACAGCTGGTCTCCATTTTTAGAAACTAAAATGTAAGTTTCAAAAGCTGCTTGCTTCCAAGTATTAAGAATCTTATGAAGTTAGTGGCTTTTGAAAAAAAAATCTTATAAAGATGAGATAAAAATAAAAATTGAAAGACAGATAAAGTTCTAATAAAAGTACAGAATACAATAACTTCTTTACTAAGAAATACAGACTACTGAGTCTAGTTGTCGTTACTGACACCCAAACCCCGGGATCTCTGCCACCCAACCTCTGCCGTTGGGTACCATCAGCAGACACAGGCTTCAATGTGAAGGATGCTGCAAATGGCATTTATTGTGTCGCTGTAATTGCTTATATAGCACAAGCCACACTCACAAGGCCCCTCGTGGGCAGTCTGAGCTTTCCGTTACATCGCGAGATCTTCCGCACGCCGATCCCTGCCTAGGGCGGGCTCTGCTCACCACAACGTCTAGTGTATCAGCCTTACTCTCAACATCTGTAAAAGAGAATGTCCCTCTCCTGATTTCATGCTGAGATATCAGTAGTGTAAAGGTTAATCTTTAAAGTGCTATGAACAGAAATCTCCAATAGCATGAAATTCACAGTAATCACAGTTTTGACATAATTGCTATACAGCTTATTAAAGCTGAAGAAGTCAATATTACCTGTACAATTTTTTTGTATTATGCTCATTTACCTTCTGGATTTCTTGTACACTGAGTGAACCTTTCTTCACTTTCAGCTTCAACCCTCCTTAGTATTTCAGCTGCAGCTATTTTAGGAGACAGTCTTTATTAAAAAACAGGTATCTCCTATCATAACTTTTAAAATTACCACGGATTTTTATAAAAGTTTCTTTTTTCTACAGTATACTCTGAGGCCCTATTCCCACTAAAGCTGTCCTTTTGAAGGTCAAAACAAGATTATCTTCTTTTTCTGAGTGATTTCCTCTCCCCTGAGTCTTAATTCCTTTACTGTCAGCTGCTCCCACTTACGGTTACTATTTCCTTCAGAATGATAAACACCAGAGTTGATGTAAGGAAAAGATCATTGGTGTTATCAAAGATTTAAACAGCTGCTGGAGATGGAATCTGAATATACAACAGGACCCCTAGTTTGATGATTCCCTCTCCAAGCCTGGCTCATTCTCCTCTGTCTTGGGGACCTTAGGCTGACTGTCAGTTAAATTTTCCCTTGGAAGTTTCCCCTGGGCTAATAGCTGCTATAACTTGAGTAAATAAAAAACTGATGAAAGCGGCAGTAGCAAAAAGTAATGATAAATGTTGGTGCATTGACTGCAGACAGCTGTCCTGGTGTGTACTGCAGAAGATGGTGTTAAGATTGACGGTGTTTGATACTGCCATAAGTGATCTGCAAGGAGGAGTAAAGACTGTATTAGTGACAGTCTCCAACTTAAGCAGGGCATAAGGAGAGAACTTTCAAGTCACAACCAAGGCAAAGAGACCAACAGGAAACATTAATCAGACACAGAATTTTGTGAGAAGCTCTACAGATCATATTGGCTTAGGATAATTCTTTGCACCTATGTGGTAAACAGAACAAATAATTTAGAGCAAATAGACACGTATCTACCACAAGAAGATGATGAGAGGAAGGGGAGAAGAGAAAGGAGTTAAGTGCACAAAGAGGAAAGGAGAACCCAGGAATCAGTAAGGCTGCAGACATACTTATTTCTTCCAAATTGTAGCTGAACCAACTGAAAACATCACTTCTCAAAATTACTTCCATCTGCTCGCAACTGCTGTTTCCTGGGATCATGATGGTCTACTGAACTGCTCTTGTTCACATCCAAAACCCATCTCAGTTGAAATGAGCTACCATAAAGAGCCCATTTGTGCTAGATTGACCCATCTTAGCTGAAACACCTATTTCAGTGTGATCAGAAACTGGCTAGAAGAGTTTAGCTAATTCTTTCCCTGGAAAGAAAAAAAAAAAGGATGTACATTTAAATATTAATGCACAAAAAAGCCCCAGTAGTGTTAGTGGACTTAAGTGCCTAAAGTAGCCAGCACAATGTACAGTGGTTTTATACATGCAGCTGCAACGTACACAAGGAAGGCTGCAATCATACAAAGCAGAACAGGTACAGTCACAGTAGAATTACAACTCTCCAAGCATAATAATGTTATCAGAAAGTTATTATCAAATCAGCTCACAGGATAGCAATGCAAATAATGCTGCCTGGAAAGACTGAACCATAGGGGACAGTCAAGGCAGTGAAATGAAAGCAGATGAAGAATGTAAGATCTCACCAAGGACATAGACTATTAAATGGATATATTCCTGTTCATCGACACTTGGAAGCACATTACCAAGACAACATGTGAAATGATCTGTTGTTCATCAGTCTGGAAATTAATAAAATATTTTTTCACTTATAATTTCTAATCTTGCTTTAAAGCGCTGCTGACATGACTTCTGTCACTGAGCCTAAAAGTAGATTTGATGGTTTGGTTTTAAGGACCGCTC